>NC_087256.1:10105000-10372500 GCF_037042905.1 Lytechinus pictus | reverse complement strand
AATTTATTCAGCATATTTACAGAGTGTATAATGTCTTATCGAAACTGTGTCGGTGTCCAATAGGCGTACTCTGTATCATTTTTGATTTTTTAGCGTTCAACAGGATACGGTTTAAATTTGAATTAAAAAAAATCATCCACATTTGCTTTTGAAAATGCATTTCAAACCTGCAATAACATTATGTTGTATTTAAGTACATAGTTAAGAAATTTTAAAGTTATTTTAAGGATTGACACCAATTCTTTAAAATGAGTAAAGACGTGACATTTAAAAGAAAACTAAACGAATAGGTAAAATTAATGAAAACGAAAAAGTTAACACCAACGTAAATATCTTTTTTAAAGTCATAAAAATCTGGTGGAACGTGAGTCATTATGATAACTTACAAAAATACGAAATAACAAAATTATCTTTTTCTCAGGTAGAGACAAAAACATAATACTAACTAATCATTGCCAGGATAGATCCATATTTGAACTTTGTGCCATCAAAGTGCAATCCGTCTCATCTCGGGTTTATTCTCCGATACTCTGTGATGATAATCAATCGTGGCTCGTCGCTCTGAAATCGAGAATCATACAATATTCATGTCATGTATGGATAATTATTGAGAGTGTTCATAAGCTTTATTGACGGTGATTAATAAGCCAAAGGCTTCCACATCCCCGACTTACGTCATTGGTTTGTATCAAAGATTAATGGAGGTAGACCCTGCAAGGTCACTGACAAGGTCATAAACTTTTATAATGTTTGATGGATTGATTTTAAATTCACCATTCCTCCCTGACTATCCCATTCTCATTTCACTTGCTGTAGTTGTTAAAAGTAGGTAAGGAGATAGAAAAACCAAGATCAGGGGATGATGTAAAAAAATGTCCTGTATGTTATATTGATGCCCATTTTACCAAAATATAAGTCTCAAACTTTTCAACATATCCATTTATCTTAATAATCAAATCATACCCTTTCGTTTTTGCGGAAATTTTATTAGGGCATTCATTACTATCCCAATGATATTGGCAATCAAATTGACTAGCATGTGAATTAGAGTTACATCCAACACGCTGAGGTGTAGGTGTAATATAACAAAATATTCATCCTGATAAACAATTTACAGAATCTCTATTTGTGCTTCAACTTGATATACATTTCAGTTTTACTTATTTTTGTGATTTCGTCACTGAATAAGAGGCTGGCCAATGGGGGGGGGGGGGGGGGGTTGTTACAAGAAAATGACAAGCAAATCATTTTACACTCCTTGTTGCAAGAAGGCTGATCAGTAACCAATTGGAAATTGTGATTGATTGCAAGACATTGATTTAGGGGCCCCAAGTAGAGTTGTAATTGATCGTACGTTCTTGTAACGCCCCTTAAGCGTGCTGATTGTTGAAAAGGAATAAATAAGGGGGGGGGGGGGTCTCGAACCAATAAACATTCACGATCGTAACCATGGTAACCTTTTAAGCAGCCTTTGAATATAGCTTAGATTGAAAAGCGTGAAGTGGACTTTGAAGAAAACCTCGCATTTTCAGGTTGTTTAATTAGCATTACTACTAAACATTTAATATCAGAGAGGAAACGTGTGTTGAAAATGGCGAAACAATCCCACACTGGTTTCATCTTCGATTTCCCCTAATTGTATTTTTTTATTCTCACCACCACCCCATAAGTTTTTATCTGAACGTGCAACATCGTCATCTCGTATCTACAACTCCACAACACCTATAAAGCTGTTATTTTCATATAAAGCTGTTATTTTCATATAAAATACTTAAATTGAATCCATCATGAATCTAAACATTCGAGATTTTATCAGACAGATCAAGGATAGGACGTAAATAAATATTTCAGAATTGATGTCGAAGTTGAATTTTTAAAAATACATTAAGCAATAGCTACTACTGAAGCCATGGCAATGTATCAAATGATGTAACATGTAGAAATTGTACAACCTAAGTAATTATGTCTGAGCATTTTCATACAGGGAGATAATGTCTATCATGTTTATGTTCTACTATGTTTACCATGGAGAATAAAAATAACCATGCATCTAATCACGGAGTATTGTTTACATCACGATGTAATCATCTTTTAAAAAGTTGTAATGTACTCGCTAGTATTTCTTTAACAGTAATTAAAATATAATGCTTTATCTATGTAGATCTGTGTTTCCTTCCCCCACGCCTTGGAGTACAATCTTCTGTAGGATCCTATAGTTACGGAAAATCCGACAAAAATGTGATCACGATGATTGATGCGATAGAGCAAACAGTGCCAAAAGACAGATTGGAATAAGCATCTGTTTAGAAAAAAGGAAAAGAAAAGGAAAAAGGGGGAAAACAAACATCACATGGATGGATGTTCGGTGAACTAAGTTTATTCAAGATGAACTCAAATCAAATAAAACAGAGCTCAAGTAGTCTAGCTTCATTGCGTGCAGTGAGCTAGCTGTTGTATAACGTCATTTCTATTAGTTAATGGCTGATGCTCCTACGTTTTTTTCTTTGAAAAATATTATTCAATACAAGTCATTTCAATTCAAACGATTTTACGGATATCAAGTCATTTCATCATGAGAAAATGAAATGTTGCAATTGTTGTTCAAATAACAAAAAAATAAAGAAATGTCTTCAGTTACTTGCTATTCATGTAGATCCATTAGTCCGCAACGTTCTGAACGCTGGAGGGTCTAGGTACGCTCGTCTGTGTTGATGGGCGTGTCGAGAGGGGGAAATCCCATCGATTTCAAAGGGAAAATCCCTTTTTGTGTTAAGCGCATGCGTACATTATCCTCGGGCTCGTCGTAGAGAGAAGTCTCGGGGAGTCGCGATAGGTCATGAAAGTGTTTGAGTGATTATGATTTTTTTTTTAATCTTCATTTTCCCTCTTTTTGTGATGTAGCAATTCTTGTGTTTAATTCTTCAAGTCTTGGAGAGTTTGTCACTCGACCCACATAACCACGCACCAATGCAGGCTGCAGGTTTAGCTCATCGCTTGGAAAGTATTCTCAAGTTACAGCGAACGGAGACCACGGAACCAGAGGAAAGTGTACCGGGCCAGTCCTGGGGGCCAGCAGACAGTAAAGTGCTACATCACATCCAGCTGCATGCTGGAAGGATTCTCGTGTATCATGGCTTTATTGAACAACTTCAAAGGCACACTCAGGCATCCATCTTAGAATTAGAAGGTAGAACTTATTTTTTTAGTGAATCAGTTGTTTCATAAACTTGCATCAGTGTAGATATTTGAACTTGTTTTGTAGCATGCGAGTTGAAAAAAATCTAATACAGCCCTCAACTGGCAGTATAGGCCCTCAATAATTATTACATATTTAAATGCAGGTCATGTCAAAGAAGGTCTTACCCCTTAAAAGCCACTGCCACATGCAGCAAGTAGTACTTGAAATTGATAGTGTGGAGCATTTTGTACATGTTCCATGGTCTTGATCAATGTTCTGGATTAAGGAAAGTTATGAAGTAACTGAGTGATCGAGTGAGTGCGTAAAATACTTAGGTAAGTAAGTATGTAAGACTTGTATGATAATAAATGTTTAGATTGTGGGTATCATTAGCAAGACAAAAATATTACATTTAAAGTTGATTATCAGATGTGAACTATTGCCTTCCAGTACAAATAAAAAGTATAATCTGGTACATCAGCTCTGTTTGGTAGAAATTAGACCTCCTTGGAAAGGTGTACAAACCACTCTTTTCATTGTTAATGTGAAAGTGGGGAACTTTTGCTCTAGGGCTATTGGGGCAAGAATGACGGACATTAATCTGTTGAGTGCCAATGACCTTCTCTGCGAAATAAAAGAGTTTCCCTTGCTCTCTCAGGCAACCTATGCAAAGCCAATTACGTATTCAAGCACTTAAACTTGTGTTGGTTATTTCATGGGTTGAAAATTTGACAACTATCCATTTCCCCCAAATCTGTTCCCTTGTTTAAAACAAATCCACATTCTTTACCCTTATTTTCTAAGTGTGTATCATACAAAAATGATAAAAAGAAAATGCAAAACTTTTTCATTTGGGATAAAGTGTAAGGTGCCAGTAATTGGTTTCAGCATGTTCAAAATGTTAGGAGTCCATTTCCAACAAGTAGTAATATATATTTTTTAAATTTATCAGAACATATTTATTCAGGTACAAAAGATCAGCATAAAACTGTTTTTCATCAATGACCTAATTAAGATTATTGAGCACTGGGTATATTCTCCATTAATATAATATAAAAAATTATGCATTATGATAAATGTGTCATGAGTTCATTAGAATGAAATGACGAAGATGAAAATTTGTACTTTGAAAAGATTTTATTATCCCTTTTAAGTGAGAGAGGGGGGCTTATATGATACTGTGTTCTACTTTGATGCCAGTATTGAATGCAAAGTTTACCTTGCTGAGGTCCTTTAACCGTGTCAGCCATGAAGTTGAATTATTCAAGGTAACCTGAGCTTGTAAAGTGTCAGGTCGTGATTGAGAAATATTGATGTAATTCATAGCACTCAGCATGTCATTGATTGGAGAGCCTTCAACTTCAACATGGGTAAGACTGATGTTATCACACCTAGGAGAGGAGACAGACAGGGGAGTTTTCATAAAACTGTTTTTGCTTCTTTGATGAAAAATTTGAATATGTTCTTCTGCATCTATAGTTTCTCGTAATAATTGAAAGTTAGAATGAATATTTGAAGGGGAAGTTCACCCTGACAAAATGTTTATTGTAAGAATAGCAGAAAAAAATAATTAAAAACATTGGCAAAGGTTTGAGGAAAATCCATCAAAGAATAAAAAAGTCATTTGATTTGTTATGATATGCAAGCAGCTTTCGTACATATTGTATGGTAAAAAAAATAATGAAATGTCATTTTCTCAGAAAATTGAAATGGTTTATTGGCCCGAATTCACATAGGTGGTTTTGAAAACCCACGGTTGAGTCCATGGCTTATGCAGATTTCCTGTATAAATTACGCTTATTATAATATTTTACCACGTATATTAAAAAATGTCCAATGCTAATGCGCGTTTTTGTCTCAGTGCGCCAAATTGACACCTGTTGCCGTGGTTATCCACGCTATTTTATTCATGAGTCGACTGTTTTGAATTAATGAGTCCACTCTTCAACAGTTGACTCATGAATAAAATAGCGTATCTAACCATGGTAACAGGCGTCAATTCGGCGCACTGTGACAAAAGCGCGCATCAGCATTGGACAATTTTTATACTCGCGCCTGATACGCGCTAAATTAAGCGTAAAAATACAGGAAATCTGCACAAACCATGGATTCAACAGTGGGTTTTCAAAACCACCTTTGTGAATTCGGGCCATTGTGTCTCATCTGCCTAGATCTGCAACTGAGTTTAAATGATTTTTCAGTTGAATAACAAATCATTATTGTAAATTTGAATGTCTCCATCAATATCATGCCATAGGTATTGCCGTATTGATATGATCTCTATTATCACTCTGTCATAATCTTTAAATTGTTAAATGTACATGTAATCACCCTATATTTTTTTCTATTCTATCCAATTGATTCATTTAACAGAAACAGATTAACTATTCAAGGAAGAAAAGTAACTCTTATATTATCAATGTTTTCATTTTTTGTGATATTTTTTTTGTACTTGAGTGCTAAGAAAGCCTAGTTATGAGGATTAATGGGATATTTTCAGCCATGCTTGGCTGGCCCTTTTTACTTCATTCTACAAAGTACTTTCTTATTAAACTGAAGACAAATTAGAAAAATAATTTGTTTAAATATTTAATATTTCGATGGCAAAAAGAAGCTGCTGAAAACTGCTTATCTAATAAAAGAGAGCCAATGGAGTAAATTAGAAAGTCAAAAAGGGGCCTAAGCTTTCGATCCTAGCAGAATCTTCGTCGGAGGCAAATTTTCTTCGTCTTCGTCGGAGGCCATTTTGCCTCCGACGAAGATTCTGCTAGGATCGAAAGCTTAGGCCCCTTTTTGACTTTCTTATTTAATATTACTTCAGCTAAAGTATGCGGACAGGATGTATCGGAGTATGAGTATGCTTGCTTCAGATTGAGGATTCAACAAGCCAAGGATATACCCCCTGCTACATCCTTAGAACGTCTAGTCTTGCTATCACTCAGTCAAGGTGAACGCGGCAGTAGGTCGCCCTCTGTTGTCTCGTCGGAGAGACTGTCTCCCATCCCAGCAAAGCGTACGTGCCTTGCAGTGGAGGTTCAGTCACTGCAAATAGACAGCGAGGAGGTACGTCATGATTTTTTATTTTAAAAATGAAAAATAAAATGTCTTGTTTAGTTCGCTTGTTATGTTGAATGGTGAAGGATCTTATGATTTCATTTGATTATGTTCTTGAGCTTTAGAAAATTTTCAAACAAAAATTTGCACTTTATCATTTCTAAGCTCATCCTGTCAACCCACATGTATTACCTTTTGATCAGTCAGAAAATGTGTAAGAAGTTAAGAACCTTTAAAATTTGAACTGCCAATAAAATCTTGATTGTAAATTGTGGTCAGACAGTAAATATCCTACATTGCTGCCCAACGCCCCCGAGAATTCATTCTTTTTTTTATTGATTTGTTGAATATTTGTGAACCATTAGCATTGTCAGTTCCCCAGGAATTTCTGCACAAAATTTGAAAGAGGAGAAAATGCATTGTATTAATTCAAGTAATTATCAGATAATTTGTTCTCTGTTTTGTGCTGTATGTTTTCATCAAGATTATTTTAAAATATGATGTTTAGATGGGCTAAAAGAGGATGTGCTTAAAAATACAAGTCACAAAGCAAAGAAGTTTTAAAGCACCACTTTATGATATCGAAGAAACAGTTTTGGTTGACATTGTCCCTTATTTCAATATTCATTTCATTTACCACAGACTAGTAGTATAGGTCATGCAATTCCACAGCGAGAGATTGAGATTGAACGTCCCGATGGAGGCTGCCCTCTCTTGGAAAGTTTACCTGTTTGTGTACCACCTCCTATTGCATTCAGGTCAGTATTCAGAGCCATAACAGAAAGGTTTTATTTGTTATGTATGTTATGACAGATGCATCTCAATTTGATCCAAAACAATATCATTTTGCAAGTTCTCATCAATGCTATACAAAATATTCGCAATACAAAAACGAGTACTTAGGGTGATCAATCAAGTTGGGTATTATTCCCACACAAATCCCTTATTTTTCAAAAATAGAATACTTAAAATTTCTGATTTATATGCATTTCAGGTTGGAATATTTATGTTTCAGCTTTCAAAGATGAATCGCCTGATGTATTGCGCCTATGTTTCAAAGGAATAATCTAGTCCACACATATCCCACCCGGCAAAGCGACTCTTATCACATTCCACATACTCGCACTCTCCTTGCTCAGAGAACAATAGCTTTTGAAGGATTCATGTTTTGGAATGGTCTTCCCCACAATGTGGTACTTAGTACCTCACTATTAAAATATTTTCAAATGAAAATTGAAATTGATGTTGTTTAATTCTTATAATTTTCCTGTGTAGGTTATAAAGTAACTTTTAGAAATATTTTTAGTGAGCTAGTGGCAAATACATTTTTTATGGACACTCTTTAAATACTGACAGTTGTAATATTTTGGCTGTTCTTTATTGTAATCAAATCATTTTACTGTCCTCTCCTACATATTAAAGACTTCATATTTTGGGGGATCCTGCAGACTGAACAAGCGTTGCTTTTTTATGCAGGTTCTCTCATATTTCATTGCTGTATTGCTTAATTTAGATGAATGATGCCATGTCTGATTTGTACACCATGGTAATTCTTCTGATGTTATTGTTTTTGTATTATATTGATAATTAATTTGAAACATGTAAAATAAAGTCAAATATTAAATATCAAATGCTTTCAAATTTAATGGTGCTTGGTTGCTCCTCAGTGTGTTCGTGTGTTGATAAGGAAAGAATGAAATAGAAGTGTAAGAATACACCTCTATTTTACTTTTCTAATTCAGATCCTTTTGGAATGTGGATTTTCAATAAAAAATTTACATACATGTGCAAGTTAGTGAAATACATAATTTCTTTTTTTCTTCAATTTCTTGTTCCAGATATATGCCCTTAAATAATTGTACATTTTTATAAGCTATACATTTATACGTAAACAAACATTGTTATTTATATCATAGGCTGTTATTTGATTCAGTAATATTTGTGTTAATATCCATGGTATAAATCTACATCTTGTCCACAAAGTGAAAAACATATCTACATTCCATCTATAATCATCCCTTCACATTACAAACATATATCAATTTCAGCACTCATAATAAAACATTTTTAAGGGCTTCTTTTGTTGAAGTATTTAAAACAAGGAGGCCAATTTTGTAAATCTCCTGGTAATTTGGAATAAGTATCCAATCTGAATATTCATGATTTAACCTCGGGATGCCGGTCATCTTGTCATAATGCCTTCTTTTCGTGTAACCATGGTAACTGTCCAGGCTGTATGCCATATAAGGTCATGCCAGTGTTTGAGAGAGAGAGAGAGAGATAGAGAGATGGCTGGAGCAGGGGAAATATCCTTGGCCAGACTCTTGGCGTGATCAGGCCGAGGGCAATAGCAAACACCCCTTGAACATTATTAAAAGAGTCTCAGTAAATTGTGTTATTAGGCTCAATACGAACTGTATTTCGTGTTTCATGAAGCAACTTGTCAGTAATTTTCACAGACAAATTTCCTCTTGGGCAAATCAGGTGCAGGGATTTTGGTAGCTTATAACACTAGTTATTAGTGAAAAATGACTCTTGTTCCATGAAATGCTGCCTTGGAATAGGCCAAATAGTCCATGTACAGAAAGTGTAGGCCTGATTGTTTTATTCCCTAGAATGAATGGGAGGAGGTATATGTAGATGGGGTTGCGTGGGGTGGGGGGGGGGGGGGGGGGTTGAGAAATTGAAGCGAAAAGGAATGACACCACAATGTTGATGAAGAGAGCATTAAAGGAAAGAAAGATAGATTAAACACTGGGAATGAGAACTTTTATCAGTTTAAGATATTACACATGACGTTTTAAAGAAACATAAATGTGAATAATCACCCCTTATGCACTGAAATATTTTATCCAGGTTAATATATAGGAAAGCCTTCAGCACCTTGTCAGGTGAATTCATGTGTGCGATATAAATTCCCTATATTATTAAATGTAGGATATTACTATTTATGCTGTTCAGTAAACTAAAGAACATAGATTTATATTCTTCTACACGATTAACTACAACCAGAAAGTTTCTTGTATTTCTTATGATCAATCTTTATTTCATTGTAATTATAATTGTAGAGTATTACAGCACATTCTCTTGGCTACCAGTGGAGGAAAAAGACGAGGATTGTTTGCTATGAATACTAGCAGTAGTGGTAGCGCAAATAATTCCAAGAGGATACTTCAAGAAAAGGTAAAAACCTCTTTATTCTAAAGTTAATACATACTAGGCTTTTTCTTCTTGCTTGTACAACCCCCTCTCGCAATATGCTAACTGTTGTGGTTCTGGCATTATTTTTTTGCTTGACAAATTCTTGATGCATTTTTTTGCCAATCCTACCACCAAGGTCTACTTTTTTGTTGGAAAGAAACTTGACCCGTCCAAAAACCAGCTTGTAGGGCTTGTTTTGTGTCATAGTTTCTCAACGTAAATTTAAATCCATGTCATATCTCATGATCCATGTTATCCAGAATCTGATCTTGCATAGGAAAAACCCTTGGTAATCTGTAATTACATGGCACTTCCTATACGGTAATTGAACACCATCTTGAATCCTAACCAAAAATAGAAATTATGTTATTATCTTTCTTCAGTCGCTGCTATTTCCTTGAAGAATTATCTTTGTTATCCAAGATTTGATTTGATTTTGAAATCTTGAGTGCTAAGAGATGGACCTGTTTTACCAATTTTGTAATGGATATATAAAGTTCACACCTGTAGCATTCTCTCACTAGTAATGACTACATCAAGAGAGTGTTTTGCAGTAGTACATGTATCTATTCCACGAGTTTGTAATCTAACGCTGTCACCTGCTCAATGCTGGATTGAATGGGAATAAGCTTCTTAAGACAGAAATGCTGGAATTTTCAATCTGTGTTGTAGCGCAAAGAAGTGCGCCTTGTATGTTTATCCACTAGACAGATAATTATGCATGCGTTTTTCCTGATCTATCGTTTGCCATTTACATGTAAGTTAATGCCTATGGGGAAATCAGTGATGTAAGTTGAGATACATGAATCTATAAATAAGTAATAAGTATGATATTTTGTATTATAGATGTTCCATTCAATTTTTTTTTCAACTGACAGGTCTTTAGTATGACTTGTTCTTCTGACATTCTTTTTTTTAATCCATTTTTGTGCAGATTTTTTTCTTTATGAAATTCATATATTTATCATTATTGACTGTATATTCACTCATGTTTAACTCAGTTTTATATTTTTTCTCAGAAATTGTTACCAAAATGATAACAGCTTTCATAACTGTTTCAGGAAAGTCAATAAGCTTTAAAGCTTATTAAAAAAACTTTTTTTTTCTGATTATATACGTAATAATAATAATAATAATTAAAGATTTGTATAGCGCACATATCTGTTGATGACACTCAAGGCGCACAATCAACTACTTATACAATACAGAAATGAAATTAATAAATACTCAGAAATTGAACAAATTGACAAGAAAAAATACACAATCAGTTAAAGTTGGTAGTCAAAATAACACATATATGACGGATAAACTGATTATATTGTGTTTCCATGGACAGGTTCTTCAAATGATCCGGCGATGGGTAGAAAACATTCCAGAAGACTTTCTTCAAGACAAGCTGATGAGGTCTGAAGCCACGAAGCTCCTGCAACGACTGCGCCTTCTGGGACTCTCAGGACATCCTCTGGCTGATCAATTGTCCCTTCTCTACCAACAACAAGAGGATACCCTGTCCCTACGCAGCCTTGGAGGTCGCTTCCGTAACCACCATCACCATCACCATGCCCACATCTCCCGAACCTTCTCCTCTCCCGCGGTCAGAGCAAGCATCCAGAGCGCTCCTCCCCTCATCATGGGCTCACCCGTGGGTGAGACTTCATCAGCGGATAAACTCTCGCTTCAGTCATTCCCTGGGTCCTACAAGAACATGGGTTCTGCCAACTTCATCCATAAGGTGACTGGGAATCGGTCTTTGACTGGATCCAGTACATCCAGTCTGACCTCATTGAACAGTGTTCAGGGTGTTGGTCAGATTTCTCTTGTGGATAGATCAACGGTTCTGCTGACTTCTGAAGATCTTCACTGCCTTTATCAGAGGGTAAGAATCATATTGTTTCATATAGTTATTTTAATCTGCAGGTATGTTATTCATTTTCCATGTCTATGTTCATTTACCCTTTTTTAGATGGAGTATAAGAAGAGGTAAGTGTTTAGATATTCTCTTGAAGTATTGACTGTCTGTTGAGCTTATGGAAGTCTTGTTTATTCTATAATTTGGGAGAAGCTATCATGGATGCTGGGTCACCAAAGTAAGGAAGGCATCTTGGGAGATGGATATGTCTCCTATATTATTATTTTGTGCCTAATCTGGCTGGATCCGAGCCTGCACCAAAAACTGTTGAATTATCATCATCAATTGGTGTGACATAATGTGGAGCTCAGATAATACAGGGGAAATGATGATGAACCTTGTAAAAACAGCATTTGGGTGAATCAGAATCATCCTCCTTTTTCAAGACAGACAATGCATTTTTATGACATACACCTTTGTAGTGGAATTATTGTGAAAATACAAAGACTAGTCAATGGATCATACTAGCCTTTGAAGAAATTTTATTCATTTCCAACTGAGTTAATTGGGTCTTGCTGAACAACAAGATTGTTGAGATTGTATACCGCCCTCAAGCCATTGTCGCGCACTAATAAGTCAACAAAGCCAAGGAAATAAAATGTAATTGTTAAGCAAACATGACACATGGGTGTATAAACCACAAATCAGTGTGGGTTTGAATGAACAATCCACTGTAATTACTGGTCAGTCAGTTTAGATATATCTTTGATAAATTCACACATATGAAAAATAATGAATCTATTGATGAATAGACTTACAGCAGCTATATAAAGATTTGTTTTGCAAAGTGATATTTGTTATCTGTATTGTGTGTGTGTGTTTTGACTTAAAAGATTTTGTTGAATATTTTTGTTATTTTCACATCAGTTGGTTTATTCATTGTAGTTAATGATTGTATATGATAAGGTTTCTCTTTTGCTTGATTCATATTTGGATATGATTGATTAAAGAGCTCCTTTTTTTATGTATATTTTTTTCATTGAATTATATTTGGTATGTAAGCTGACCTGTTATTACTTCTGGGACCTTATTCTATGCCTGTTGCTTACAAAATGGGAATTCCTTGAATGTTTGTTGAGTAATGATCGCAGTAATCATTAAAAGTTTCCAATGAAATTTGACCCTTCGTCTCAATGAGTAAATGGGTTACACTGGATAGATAGATCCCTCATTAGAGCTAACTACTGCTGGGACTAAACGTCTTACATATTACAAATCAGAGCAAATAATATTCCTGCTGTGCAAGGGTGGAGAGAGGGAGAAGAGAGAGAGGAAGAGGGAGATTGAGAGAGGCAGGGACAGAGTTAGGAGTCTGTTGAGTCAGAGAGAGAGAGAGAGATACAGAGAGAGGGGGAGAGACAGATAGAGAGGAGAGAGAAAGATTAAAATAAACAGGCAGAGAAGAGAGACCGAGATATGCTGACACAGACAGAGAGAGAGAGAGACAGTTACAGATACAAAGAGAAAACGGGAGAGACGAAAGAGTACAAAAAAGGGAAAGAAAAGGCGTTATAATGTCCAGCCGAGGCAGGTATTGAACTTACACAGTGAGTCAGAAATTTTTGCGGTTACTCCCATGGGTGGACATGTGGTTAGTAAATAATCAACCAAAAAGCAAGGAAATGTATGCAAACAAACCCAGTATACTGGTGGCAGTACTCTATCCCTAAACTCTGTTGTTTTGTATAAAATGACGAACCTTAACAAATTGCATTGTGAGCTGATTTTCTTTTGACTGTGCATCTTGTGATATACACACGTTTTGTATGGTTAACACAAGGATGTAAGTTGTTTTTTCTTTTCTGTTTTAACTATTTTGCTGTTAAAATTGATGATGTCCAAGCCATGCCAAGATCTCATCATAGCCTACAGATATTTTATGTTGTGCAGTGATTTATGAATTTCATGGTACCTGCTTGCATCCCTGAAAAGATAGTGTTAATACTGTACGACTGTTCTGTATCTTTCATTTCTAATTGATTTGGTGTATTTCATTGTGTTACCAGTTGCAGAAGTCTGTCCTTGATGGAAGTTTACCCTGCAGTCAGGAAGATGCTGCCAAACTAGCCGCTATACAGATCATCATCAACAACCTGACATCCTTTCACCAGAAGAAAAGCCAGTCAACTCCATCCAGTCCTGCCAGTCATACATTCCTCCAGACCAATGCTACAGCTACGAGTACCCAGAAGCTTTCCAGCTCCAGTTCCAGCAACCGTACCTTGGTAGACTCAGAACCTGAATGGCACTGCTATGGTGTGGACCACATAGCAACAAGAGAGACCAGTATCTTGGACAGTGGACCTGGTCCTAGCGTCGGGTTCTTTGCCTCGGCTCAAAGGCGTCTATCCCGCCAGAGTTCGAAGCAAGACTCCTCACCTCTAGGTCATTCCTTGCAGTCAGGACGGAAGGCTTCATCAGCAGATGTGGGTAGCGAAATCACAGAGAGGATTTTATTGGATAAGATATCTGTGGATTCTATCAAATTGTGCTTACCATATGGATGTTCAGGATCTAAGGTTGTCCAGAAGGCAGTCAAGAAGTTCCATACGACGTATACTACGGTGATGGGTGACCTCAAGGAATCTACCTCAGGGAAGATTCACCATGCCAAGCAGCTCTATGTGGATCTTTGTAAGAGGATACCATCCTTCAACAGTAAGGTGTTTCATGTCAAGGAATTGTACGGACATAGACTCAAGAAGAAGGTAGGACCAATATTCCTTCATTTTTGTAAAAAATTACATTGATAACCTTATAAAATAGTAAATTACCATCTCCCTCTACCCTTTGTTGAAATAGCAAAACATTTAAAATTTCACATATCAACTGTCACAGTCTATGCTGCACTCTGATCGTTTACCCAGGAAGCTCACACACTGTAATACACAGTTATTACACTTGCACGATTTTGGGTACCCGCACTGACACAATTTTATTGTGCCAGTTTGTGACAATGCGGGTCACGAAATGCATCGTTGGTTCATGCCATTATGATAGTCCCGACTAGCTCACGACATGTTCACGACAAGTTTACGCATTGGCATGACATGTACAAGCCTTGGCACGACATGTTCACGCAGTATTTACGAAAAGTTCGCGCACTGTCAGGTGCTTATCCAGCATCAGACCCTACAAAGCTTTTCATGGCCCAATTGTCTGGGGACAATAGTCACTATTATGCTTGTGCATCGCCCATACATTTCTTTGTCAAAGTTGATGCTGGATACGCTATTGGTTACGTCATTCAATTCATCATTCATTGGAGCATAAAATTGAACTCCATGAAATGCTGTTCGATATAGCCAAACTGCACCTGCGTATGCCTTTGAGGCAAGCAATTCTTATGCGAGCGTGATCTATGCGCAAACTATTGTTTAACTTGTCGCAAACTACTCGTAAGCTAGTCGTGAACTAGGTGTGAACTAGTTGTGAAATGCGCGTCACTTGTGCCATGGCACGACTTGGGCCGACAAGGTTGCACATGCAGTTTACGAATAGTTCACGCCAATAATCCTCGAAATTTTTTGTGCCATGATTTTAGACATTTTTTTATTTTGGCACGATACTTCAAGCATTGTTCTGCACTGGCCCGCATACTTCATGACATGGAACAACGTGGCAAGACTCGTGAACTAGTGAATTATTCGGGCCCCAAAATCGTGCAAGTGTAATAGCTGCAATACTCATATCGAAATCTTGTAGGTTCTTCATATGAGTGACTTCATACCAAAGTACATAAACCAATGCTCGTACTTTATTTTAGCCATTTCTGAATCGATCTTGCTCATGCAAATTTTTCTTTAATGACACCTATCCTCAAAAGCTTCTTGTATGCAAAATAACAATATGCAGATATTACTCTTGTATAGCAACTTGCATTCCTCAGGCCAAAATTTGGGCAAGCATGGTAAATAGTTTGAACACACTCACTTTACAAAAAATAAGGTAGCATTTTGAGCCTCATGAGATTTGAGATCTTGCAACTGGAGACAACAATAAAAAGTTTTGCTAAAAATCAGAGTGAAAAAGTCAAGAACATGTGTATAAATAAAGCTAGAGAGATGTGTGATGTCAGGTGAAGTGTAAATACATACAGCACATAATGGTAGGGAACAAATATTAATTCCTCCCTGAACATATGGAATTAGCATTATTTTGATACTACATGTATATGGTTCAGTCAAGTTGGCCCTTATTGTCAAATCTGTAAAAAATTAAATACAGTATTGTATAATTCAAACATTAAAAAACAAAAGAAAAAGTGAGTGATGGACATCATCGACTGCCTCTTTGCATTTCACCGAGTTGTGCATATAGCTATTTCTGTGAAAAATAAGCAAAACTTTAAAATGTCACAACTTTCTTTATACTTTACATCTGATTTTGAGGAAATTTTCAGCATTATGCTAGTTTGATTTTTCTCTATTTTTTCAAATCAACATTGACTTGACCTTTAAAAAAGTATCATATTGCATACTTTTTGCTTAGAGTGAA
This sequence comes from Lytechinus pictus, assembly GCF_037042905.1. Taxonomy (NCBI): domain Eukaryota; kingdom Metazoa; phylum Echinodermata; class Echinoidea; order Temnopleuroida; family Toxopneustidae; genus Lytechinus; species Lytechinus pictus. The sequence goes on along the minus strand of NC_087256.1, from coordinate 10,356,661 downwards.
TAGCATTTGAATACCATTGTAAATAAAATTATTTCATTTAATCAAGAAATTTATGCTTCTTAGAATGTTAAAAAAAGGTTTGGTGGAAAAAGCTTGAATAACTTTTACAAGGTTGGTCTACAGATATAATTGGTTGTAATTATGATGTTCAAAACTTTTCAAACTTGTTTTGTTATTAGAGAAAGAAAGGGGGATTCCAAGAATAAGAATAGTAAAAAAAGAAAATAGGAGAATTAATGATGATGATGATGAAAGGGGGAAGGAAGGGTATGGAGTTAAGGTTCAGCGACTGTTGGAATTATTGCCTCTCGACTTCAATTCTTAGCTTGTGACTTTATATTTCTATGATTGATTTGTTGTGAAGTCAATATCTGTTGATGGTGTATGAGGAATGTGGTTTGTTTATATCCCGGATCCATTTGACATGACGCTCTCAATAGAACTGAGCTGCCATAAGACCTTCAGAGCTAGAAGGGCATTCACTACACCTTAAAGCATAGAATTAACGCCCTTCTGCCTTTGATACGCAGATTATATTAGAGCTACTGTGTGTTGAATGAGCTATCTGGGAGGGGAAGGGTAGTCAACTGGAAGGCTTCAGGATTGAAAGACAAGCTATAAACCGTTTTATGGTTCTAAATATTTTTTATGAGTTTGATGAGAGAAAAGGGGGTATGTGGAATTATTTTCATGCTATACTTTCTTAAAAGAGTGAGCAATTACCAGATGCAGATGATATTTTTTATAAAAAAAAATAAAGCTGCATTTTAGAACTGAACTTCTTGCAGCTAGCTGCAGGCAGGATGATATATTGAGACCTAAAATCTTATCTAGATCGCCAATTGACCTGTCTCTTACAAAGAGTTGTGATTGATCTAGATGTATTTCAGCTAAGCTATGGAAATCCATCAGTGCCATAATTTTTCATCTGAAAAACAATCTGTACGTACTTCCTATGACAGCAACAGGAGTGCGCACACTCATTGAATAAAATTATTAATCTGTATTCATCTAATTTAGAAAACACTTTGGATATACATGAATTCAATCGATGTTGACATTGATGGCTTGCCATAGTCAGATCAGTCATAACAGTTTGTTATATTAGACAAGGCTTGAAAGGAATATTTACAGGACCTCATATTGAGATAAGTATTGAGTTAAAGGTTAATTGTTGCATGGCTGAATTCTCGTGCTCTTGAACTTTAGTTTTGAATGATCGAGAGTATAGGACTGCAAATGCTTTTTAACATGTATTTCTTGGTACATGGTACTACTTCTGGATTTATAAGAAATCTAGGTCGGCTGTGAATAATGGTCAGCCAGAAATTAGATTTATTTCGAAACCTATGGCTTTACTTTTAATTCTTAAAGAATTTAGCCTAATTTTTTTTAAACTTTGAATTCAGATTCACAATATCTACATGACTATCTAACGTTTGGCATGTCACCATTCTGGATTTATTTTTAATCCTTGAAATTTAGATTTAAATGCACCAAATCCACTCTGCAGAGTGCTCAAGGTGCAGTGAAATAACAGAAGAAAAACCATGAGAAATTAAAAAAAAAGAGTGAATGACAATCAAGAATATGACAACTAAGAGAGAATACATCTTTAAGGAATGATTACATTTTTAAAGAAACCCAGTGAAGGAAGATGTGCTAACCCTTTCTAGTAAAGCTTGAGTATCATTAAATATTCTTTTGTCAATTACATTATGTTTTTATTTTACAAAAAGCACAATAAAGAAAAAGATATATGTGCAAATTTTGAGAACTTAACTACTGCTTTGAAATAATATTGATGATTTGTGAAATTAATGCAAGCAAATTATCTTGACTCTCCTCTCATCATCCTTGTTACCAGTTAAGCAAAGAAGAAGAAGAATTAAATTTGAACTTGAATTTCAATCAAGAATATGACAACTAAGAGAGAATACATCTTTAAGGAATGATTACATATTTTAAAGAAACCCAGTGAAGGAAGATGTGCTAACCCTTTCTAGTAAAGCTTGAGTATCATTAAATATTCTTTTGTCAATTACATTATGTTTTTATTTTACAAAAAGCACAATAAAGAAAAAGATATATGTGCAAATGTTGAGAACTTAACTACTGCTTTGAAATAATATTGATGATTTGTGAAATGAATGCAAACAAATTATCTTGACTCTCCGCTCATCATCATTGTTACCAGTAAAGCAAATACAATAAAAAAGAATTAAATTTGAACTTGAATATCACTATTGAACAATTATTCAATTCATTTTGTTTACATTAAATGAAGAGAGAACTTCATTTTCATTTAATAGAGGATCATTTCCCTCCAATAAGAGGTCTAGAATAATTTGTCATCTTTTATAACATGAGGTCATAGGACTTTCAACCTGCCCATCTCGGCAGAGAAAGGACTCTTTTCCCAAAGTACAATGCCTCCCGTTGGCGTTCGCTCCATAGTTGTAGTGGAAATACTAGTAGTGAGCAAATAGATTGTATAGATACAGGTAATGATCCCTGGGGAATAGGAAAACAAAGTGTGATCGCAAGGGAATGTACAAATCCTACTAAATCACGTCATAATGCAGTCAGAATTTCATCTAACGGTGGACGGACGGGAGAGACAGGTTCATAGTTTATCAAGAATTACAATAATATCCCAACAACTTTTAACTAGTCGCTTAGCAGACCTAGTCCTTATTTTTTCAATGATTGCATGTTGTTTGGAACATTAACTTTTGGCTATTTAGCAGAAATAGTCTTTTTGATTTAGTATTTTTTTTGCTGGAACATACTTGCTGAGAATATAGGTTAGTGATTTCAATGTAAAATGAACTTGCATATATATGGAAATTGTATGTACAGTGAGTAGAAAACTTAAAGTATCTGAAATAGATTAAGGATCTATTCTTTACAAATGGTTTGTTAAATAACAGAGTTTGCAAGTTAAAAACAAAGGTAGATGGAGTAAGATTCTCATCTGATTACTCTAATCTGGTTGTTTATAAACAAAATATATGCACTTGAGATCATTGTACTATCTAACAGTGTCGTAATGAGCCAAAAATTTGGAGGTTGCTAGATATGGCGTATCGCGTAATATTTAATTAAAAGTTGCGAGCGAGCAAAACAATCAGGCAAAAATAATATTCAGAAAATAATATCACCTTTCTCTCTTTTCTTTTTTCCTTTTTTCTGGTTGTTAATTTTTTTTTTTTTTTTTTTTTGGGGGGGTGGGGAGAGCCCTCAAGCCCCTGTCTGTATGTACGCCAGTGCTTTCTAAGTGCTTTTACAGATTTATCATTACTCCAGTCATGGGATTCAACCAGTAATTCCTGCATACAGTATGCACATTCCCCACTCCTTTGGGAGTATTCTAGCAAGTCGCTAATGAGGCGCACATACATGTGCAATGTGCTGAATGATGACTTTCACATCCTACCGGGTACCCATTTAGCACCTGGGTGGAGAGTCGCATCGTGTAGATTGATGCCTTGCCAAAGAATGCAAAACTGATGTGGGATTCAAGCACACAACCCCCTGATAAGGCAAGAGTCAGAACCAGCACTTCACCATGGCTCTTGAATGTTGAAAGCCTGTTATGATATCTTGAAATTAGTACAATATTGTATCTTATTATAATCTTCTTATAAACCTGATCATATGAATTTCACAAAAAATAAACTTATGGTAATTCTTGTGTGTATTCCTTGAAGAATCATTTGAATGTAATCACTCTCTTCAATACATGTATAATTGATGCTTTCTGCATTTGAATCTGTTAAGTTATAAACAATCAATACATTGAAAGGATTCTAAAAAGAATTTGATAATTATAAAACAATAGAAAACTTATGATTTTTGTAATGGTTTTCTAAGGAATTTTTTGCTGGTATCCCAATATTATGTTTCCTCTAGTGGCACACGCTATTGATCATTTTTTACAGTGGAAAATCTGATAAGTCTTCTCTTTTCATGAAAGTATAAACTTCAAGAATTTTTTTCAAGTAGTTTATCTTTTTGTTGACCATTCAATTGTTGTTATCATTTTATTTGTTCATTTTTATTATCTTTTTTTTTTTTTGGGGGGGGGGGGTGGCAGGAGGGGGCTATTTGAAGTAGTGCATTCATTGGCTGTATAATTGTTTTGGAAGGAATTAATTAATCTATCATGTCTTATATCGTCATCTATAAACATATATATACATGTATATTTCCAACTAAAAAATAGAGCTAAGTTTGTAGACTATTTTGGAGGGTGATCATATCATCCACAATTGTCGACTGGTAGGTACCTGGCGAGAGAGGAGAGAGTCGACTGGAAGAAGAAAGATCAAGCAGTCAATCTAGCATTGTTTGACAGCAAACTCGGCTTCTTGTTTTGACAGGAGTAAAATTGTGGAATGGGAACAGATGTGAGGGTTTATTGGTAGATGTGTATGGGGACAGATCTACCCAGATCTTTAACATACCTAGCTAGCTTGTTATGTCTGCTGACGGGGCTCATACAGGCGTAGGGATCTTTCTATATGGATATAACGTAGGTAAGAATTCAATATCATTGTATGTTTCATTTAATATGCAGTACAGTGTTCAAGAGATGGAAGGTTGTTTATGTTTTAGCACTTATGCCCATGTAGTATTTTAGTTTGGTTTTGGTTTTTCAGGGAGTCATTAGGGTGTGTGCCTTTTCACAATGCTGTCTTAGATTCTGCTATCAGGAGTTTCTTTTCATCATGTATTACATTGTGGAGGATTTCAATTCTTCATTTAAAAAATATTGGATATCTCATCTCAGTCTTGTTTATTGAGGCAAAACATATGACCATTTCAGTTGAATGCAATAGCAGAGTAGTTGGTTTATCAGTAGGCCTATGTTGTATTAATATTATACCTTCAGACAAAAAGGAATTATCATGGGTACCCAAGTCAAATAATGCATTATATTGTATGTGTATTGAATTTTCCTCATTGATATTGCCAAGTTCTATCATTTTCTTTTCATTTAGTACTTTTGGCTATATAAGGATGAAATACTGTTACGAATTAAAAGATAAGTCAACATTATTTGACAAAATAATTAAGTGCAATACTCATGTATTGTGGAAGTAGAACCTGTGTTCAAACTAATTTGAATTATTCAGCAAAATGAATAATTCATAAGTTGGTCATTTTAAATATCTCAATGAAGTTGGAGAAATGGCGAATGCATAAATGCCATATGCTTTCTTTTAGTCAAGAAATCATGAATTTCAAACATGTGTAAATTCTTAATGTCACTATTCCTTTTGGCAAAATTAATGGCAATTTAACAATTTTTGTTTCACATTACTGTCCTCATCCTTTTTACGAATTTGATGATTCAAATCCTCATCTAAAGTTATTTTGTTATAAAGTCTACATTTGAAAGAGCTGACTGTCCCATATGTCCTCGAAGATCTAGGCTATATGATTCTTGATTTGATTGATTCTATTCATTTTAAAGGGTAATTAGGCTCATAACATACTTGGTCAGATCGGACAATGGCCAGACAGGGCAGAGGGTTGCCTACCCCTAGGATTTTTCATGTTATCAAAAAATTGGAAGAGATGAAGATTAATAAAAAAGGAAGAAAAAAGGGAGTATTAAATAGAAGGCTGGTGTAAGAGTATTATGTGTTACACAGTCCCTATTGTTTCATTGAGAAATGAATGATGTCACCTTTGGTTGTCATGAACCTTCTCTAGCTCCCATGGAAATATAAAGCATATGGCTCTGAATATGATATCGATTTCATGTTTATTTCTATTCTATCTTGAATTAAAAAGCAATTTAGATGATCTAACAACAGAAAACCCAATTTTAGTTTAGGCTGCACACTGCAAAAGTTAGCAAAACATAGACCTGCCATGAACAAATATCACAGATACACTTTGACTGGTTTTAACACTTCCTGAAGCAAATCGTAACTTTATACTCAATATTTGTGTGTCTGAAAGGGTTTTTATACCTGGATTAACTTTCAAGTTCGTTGGGAACTTGTGTCTGAGAAGTTTTATTTCACCTTTCTACCAGCTCTGTTTGTTTATGTTTGACCTCACAACCTCAAGAGAGTTTGTGATATTATTGGAGTGATCATGAATCCTTTTTCAGACCAGTTTTCTAGTCTTATGACAATCTTTTGTAAATGATTTTGTTTCAGACCTTTCGAGTTTTCATATTTCATTTTCATTCTCACTATATTTTTGCAACTGATTTGTTGCACTGCAACAAATTGTTGCTGATTTGTTGCACTGATTTTTGTATGAATTTATGTTTATGAAAAATGTAGAAATTTGTGAAATGGAAGAAAATCAATGTTTATTTAAATTGAATTGAAGAAAAAGTATCATGCAAGGAATTTGATGAATACACAGAAGACTTTTATTTACACAAGAATTTTAACTAAACTGTTGGGTTATTAATTTTATACAGTTTGGCATCATTCAGAGTTATATCTAGCTGTCGGTACCGTTCTTTCAAGTTTGCCTTCGACGTACATTATTTTGTATGCCATATCGTTCTGGCATGTTTACAAGCATTATCCAATGTACAATATACTCCTGTCCATTTTCAAATTTCTAAATGAAAAAAGGTTACCTCTTATGAAATTCTACTCAAGATTTAATCAAATATTTTCTTATTTGTAGAGTCAAGAATAGTTGTGTTCTCAGTCTGTGTGAGTAGTTCATTCTATGAGGAATGAAAATCTGTGCATTCTTTCTCTGTCTTCCAGTACCTATTCAATATCTAACCTAATTGACATTCTGGTGATATTTGGAATGTAAACATCCTCAATGTTTATCATCTTCAATCAAGTATTCCCCATTGAATACAGGACAAGTTCAAGTGTCTTCTTGTAGCTTATATGAATGAAGAGATCTATCTCCATGATCTTACAAATTTTCCTTATATTGCACAAAGCATACAGTAGAGATGATATTATAAATGGAAATGTTTTGATTTTAGAGTAAATATGCTTATTCCTCTGTACATATCTATTTTCTGCTCTGTGATTCTCTGCCTCCCTTCGACCTTTTTCTTTCTCTCTGTCTCTTTCTCTCTCTTTGTCTCTCTGTCTGAACTGTTAAGTGGTGAGTTGATGATCATGTTCCATACGGCTCCTCGTTGTTTTCTTCAGTCCATGACTTTAGGTAAACACTTGGATTATAAGACCATTCCTTCGACCCATTATTAAACAACGTGTAGAAATGCACCGGGTTACTTCATATGTAGAGAGTTTTGGGAAAAGTTCATTCCAAAATCTAACCAAACAAGAAAATTTTATTTGCCATTTTGTGAAATATGAACCAGGAAGACTAATAATTTCCATAGGTATTTGTATTGAATAATAGCAAAGTAATCATAGTGATTAGGTATTAATCAAGGTCACATATTTTGTATCCATTGTTACATGGTGATTATTTTATTGAAATAAAAGTAAGCCTAGTGAGAGCTCTGGAGGCAATACATTCAATATACTTTTAATACAGCATGTATGAAAAGCAGGTCATGATTTTGTTTGCACTGCTCAAATTTGTGTTTGAGTTAAACTTACCTTCTGACCAGTGATATTGATTCAAATGCATTATTTGATATATGTATTGGATATTGTGTAAATCTGGAAGAGCAAACATGCATTGAAAGTAGAATATCACCAGGCCATAGATCTTAACGATGTATCACAGATCTGATATTTAAATATTGATTGCATATCAATTATAAAATCTGTTGTATGAATATGGTTAAATGTATACAGGGGCGAGGAGATTGTTCGTGGAGATAAATGATGGAGAATTTATCGATAATGATGATAATTATGATATTGATGAAGCAGATGAAGAGGAAGATGATGATGAAGATGCCGATGGAGATGATGATGATGATTGATAAAGAATGATGATGTTGATGATGATGATGGTGTTGATGATGATGATGATGTTGGTGATGATGATGATGATGGTGATGAAGCAGATGATGATGCAGATGATGATATGATGATGATGCTGCTGCTACTGCTGATGATGATGATAGTGATGATGGAGTAGAAGATGATAATGATGGTAATGACAATGATATAAAAAAATGATGAAGATGGTTATGGTGATGATGTTGATGATGATGATGATGATGGGTACAGGACAGAATTAGGTCCTAAGTTTGGTATATATACCAGAGAATACACTGTATTAGGCTTAATACCACAAAGTTAATATCTACTCATGATTGCATGTCCATAACATGAGAACAAGACCTAGGCTCTGTAAACAGAAAGATATACAACATATTTTAAGTAAGGTACATGTACCTTGTCAAAAAGTCTGCTGCGTTTTTTTTTTAGCAGGAATCCCGCTGTAATGACACTGTATCTTTTGATAGATAGATTTCCCAGCATTCCCCATTGTTGTTTATGATAAAGTGTGAGAATTGGCAATGAAAGGCCGCTGCATGAAAGACATGTTCTGGCTTTTTACGAGGAATACCCAAATTCAATTGTATCTTTTATGTATTTTTTAAAATAATATTAGAGGCTTATAATATCACAGTATTCCATTTTGTTTATCTATACTTTGGACTTGATGGTCCTTTGAAAACTGTTCTTGAACTATTTCTATAATAGAGAGTAGTGGTCCGTCCAGGTCAGTTGAATAGTACAAGGGTTAAGTAAATATAACAGGCTATGATTGTGAATACAAAATGCAATTCTTATTTATTTCCAACAGATAGAAATATTAAGACATTGTGATGTAAGTACAGTGGAGACATTGGGAAATGCATGCACACAAAATCATATCACCAGCTATTTTCATGATACATGTACATGCCTTCATTCTGGAGAGTCAATTGATTTCTGGTGTGGAACTATAATCATGGGAAATATTAGCGTTTTTGTTTAAAATATGAGAATGAGTCGGGATGGAGTAATTTTTAATGTAAGGAGCTGATTTGAGGGATTTGATCATGATTGAATGGTGTACTGGTTGTGGATTGAAATCCCAAAGGCTAGGCAATGACAAGCTATCTCACCTGTCTAATTTCTGCCAAATTGTTCCAGGTGCAGATGATTTGATAGATAGAAAAATAGCCAAGAGGCATGTTTGCTTGCTTATTCACAAGGAGAGCTTGAAGTAGTACATGTATGTTATTTGAATGAATGAAGGAAAGACGTGGAGAAGATGATAGCATGATGCAGTTATATACAACAATAGAAGAGATGCGTTCTTGAGAATGTCAAATGTAAAAAAAGATTATTTTGATTTGAAAATATAAACTACAGAATAGAGTAGAAGTGGTTTATTTTTAAAAATCATTTGTGGCCCAATTAAAGGTCGAGTAACAGACTTTCATACAATAAAATAAGCATACATTGAAAGTTACATGGAAGAACATTAAATTATCAAACTGTGGAATTAATAGAATAATAATTTTCCAATAGATAGAAATGCAGGAATTCAAACATGTTGAGAAAGAGCTAAGGTAATAATTGCTTAAAACAGTTTGAATCAAATTCAGATGTTAAAGATTGGAATTCTCTTCCGCAGAGTTTGAAAACCCAGACGTCGGTGACCACCTCCAGGGAGGCAACCTGAACTCATACCTGTATAATGATGCCATTTGACTGACAACCATTTATGTACTCATTTGTAAAGTTGAAAGCTGTATTGTATATATATTTGTTCTCTAATTTTCTCTGAAGCGCCTTAAGCATCTTATTAAGATAGTGTGCTACAGTGTAGATACAAACTTTATGTTTATTATGAAATGAGAGGTGCAAAAATGGAGAAACACAGACAGACTGAAAGGGAGATTGATTGAGGATGGTTACATGGGAAGTGAGATGAGACAGGAGTATGATAAAAAAATAAGAGAGAGAGAGGTGAAAGGGGGTGTTGATATGAGCCATTTAAAGGAGTACTCCAAGCTGAAAATATTATGATTTGAACGGATAAAGAAAAATCAGGCAAACTCAACACTGAAAATCTCATCAAAATCGGACTAGGAATAAGAAAGTTATGACATTTTCAATATATACATTATTTCCGTGAAATAGTTCTCTGCATGTCTTCATGAATATTCAATGAGAAAACTGATGATGTCATATCCCCACTTGTTCCTTTGTATTTCATTATAATGAAAATATGTTTATTCAAATTTTGTCCTCCAAGCACTAAAAAATGGATTGACAACTGATTTGATGCATTAGATATTCATAGCTGGAACTTATTTTATTATATGGGAGACATAAAATATACATGTATGAAAAAAATAAAATGGATTTCATGTAATAACATAAGAAAAAGGAAAGTGGGGATGTGACATCAGCCAACCTAATGAATATTCATGACAACATGCATTCTGTTTTCACAAAATATTGCTATTGTTAAAATGTCAGTAACTTTGTTATTTATTATCAGAATTTGATGAAATTTTCAGCATTTTGCTCAGTGAATTTTACTCTATAAAACTAATTGGATATGATTATTTTCAGCCTTGAGTACCCCTTAAATATTCATAAATGTAAACATGAAGCATGTTGAATAATGATTAATTGAGTCTTAAGGGTGAGAAGATGGAAGCAAGAGGAAACAGAGGAGGCAGATCGAAATTAAGAGGGGGGGGGGGGGAGTTGATGTTATGAAACAAAACTTTTTATAAGTGTAAATGCGGAGCATGGTGAATAGTTATTAATTAATTGGGTCTTGAGGGTGGAAATTGGGAAACAAGAAGAGACCGAGGAGGCAGATGAAAATTAAGAGAGAGAGAGAGAGGGGGGGGGGGGTTGTTGATGTTATGAAACATCAAACTCTTCATTTCTGTAAAAGGGAATCATGCTGAATTATTAGTAATTCATTGAGTCATATCTTATTATGTCTCTGAGCTGATTTTCAAGGAATGAATTTCAAGGATTTTCAAGCAATGTTGTATTCGCATTGTTGGCTCAGTCTGCAGTATTTGTGACTTGGGCGAAAAACCTTGGATATAAAAAAAGCTGAATACTCAGAAGAGTTTTGTGGCTGTCATTACCATATTTCCACAGTATCTATAGGGAAAGTCCTCCTTATTACATGATGTAGATAAAATTTGAGATAGAGATCTCATGCTTTGACATGCAGTACATTATCTTGGCATAAGCAAAAAACAACCCAAAACGATCATAACAAAGTAAATGAAAGAAAAAAAAAAGAGATAGAATTCTTCCCTATTCTTTTCACCCTGTCACTGTAAATGTACATTTTATTTTAGATTTGTTTTGAATGCATATATTTTGCTGATATTTGGAAATAGAATATAATTCTTGTTTGCTTGACGTTACAGAATGTCTGGATTATCTCTCAGGACACTGTATCTATGTCCTGTTTGTCCACTAATCATTGATTAAGCTGATAAGCTTTGATTGTTGTTTACTCTGTCTTGAGCAATCTGTTGCTATTTACGTTGGGTCATTATATTAGAAACTAGATCATTTATATTGTCTTGTGTTGGGTTGAGTTGGCATATGCTGGCTAGCCGTATTCTGCCAAGCTTGATATACATGTAGATTCGATATAGATTGAAGTAAAAGAAAGAAATTAGAAAATAAAATATTTTGTAAATACAATAATTTTGTATCACTCCTCGTAAATATAGGAAATGAGATTGCCATATAAGTTTACAAATTCTTCATGTGTATAGTTATGTATACTTTGATTTCATATTTGTATCGTTTTAATCAGATCAGTATTTCCATTTTTAAAATCTGTACATATACATATTTTACAATGGGTATAAGTAAATAAAATGAATGAGCATTCACCGTTCATTTTCAAAGAATGTTTCTATGGTAATCAGTCTACAGAAGTTGTTTATCTGGTGTATCTGAAGGATGACATGATTACACATTCCATTTCTTTGTTACGACTGATTGTTGACACGAACAGTCTTGTGATGCTGCCCTACCCACTATTTGGATAAACCTGTTCCAAGGGAATAAAATAAATACAAATAAATTATGCATGACTGAGGTCACTATTGGTTGTTTGTAGTTTTATAATCCACATTTATTGGTAGAATTGACACTTTATTTTTGTTTGTTGAACAGAAGGCAATAAAAAATATATACCTCTCGAAATTGTACCAAGTAGGTCAGTCTGATTCGAGTGAGGGACACAACTGTAGTAACATTTAGACAAGCCTTATGGATTGGTTTAGTTTAGTACTTAATAATGCTTTTAGAATGCAGCCATACTATTTAGAACGCTATGTGAATATATAGGAATAGCTAAAGAATCTCATCTCAGCTTGGTTATTCTACATTTAGTGTGAGTTTTACTGAATGATTTTACACTATTGTGGATAGGCCTGATATGATCCTATGCTCTGTCATCAGTAATATGGATGGGTAGAGATTAAAAGTTCAAGATTTTTCATATATGTCATTAAAGAATTGAACAAAGGTATCTTTCGGATCAATTTCTTGCTGAAGGAAATTACGCTATGGCTGGGATTCAAAGCCACAACCCTCTGTTTCAAAGTCCAGAGAAAGGTCCACTGGGTCACCAAGCTCCAGTTTGTATTATAAGTAATTAAATGGAAATAATGTAAAGTTGATATGTTTTATTGTTTGGATTTTTTTTCTTTCAGGCCCATCGGATCTTGTGCATCAATCGTCATCATATAGTACTACTGAGTACAGCTACCAAAGCAGTGGTACAGTCCACACCAACTGATCAACTTAAGAATTGGCACATTGATGCATGTCATAGTGGTCCTCTAAGCAGTCTATTAGTGGTGGAATTCCAGGTAAGTAGTAATTGATTTTCACCTGTGACACTTTTCATTTCTTTTAACAAATGTATGCTCATAAATTCTTTAAACCGTGAGTATAATGGTGTGCAGTATTGTAGTGTAGTATTAACAAATTGGCATTCATCATTCATTCATTCATTTACTCATTCACTCGCTCACTCACCCACTCACTCATCCATCCATTCATTTAATTTAGATTTAAATTCAGACACCACTAAAAGTGGTAGCCATTTCATCGAGTTGAATAAGCTGAAATATAATCTTTTTAAAAAACTTTTTCGTGAGATGAAATGGCCAAATGAACTTTACAATAAAGCATCTTATATAAAACCTTGAATCTTACCTATAAAGTCAAATATTTTGAACTTGAATGGGCAGGTATGTTTTCCTCAGACACACAGCGTACTGAGATGCAGTTCATTTCACATTCTTTTGCATTGTCAATGAGTCGCCACAATGCATCTAAGAGAGAGATTTTGAAAATAAGTAATGTAAAATACTCAAGAAATTCTCACCCAAGAAAAATATCAGGTGAAAATTTCTGTTTTATCCAATACACACTGAATGCTTGCACTGATCTTACAGGCAAAGAATTTCAAGTAAGCATGAACATTAATGTAAGGAATTTTAGTTTTTTTTAGGTTTTTGAATAAAACTAGGGGTCCATAAAGATAGTCTGGGGAAAAATGACAGATGAGCTAAATGTTATATCAAATAGTTTAATATAGGAATCAATCAGTTTTTTAGAAGGATTAAAGAAAAACTTAGAAATGTTTTTCTGAATTAATTTGTAGATGTAACATTATGAGAGTCTTAATTAATTGTAAGAAAAGGAGGCTTAACTTTTAAAGCAGAGCAACTGCAGTTGCTCTATTAGTTTTCTAAAGGTTCATTATTTGGTCATTGTGCTATTCCTTTAATTATGACAAATTTAGATGTATTGGAGTCTGTGTCTCCTCCTGTTATCTTCTGATGTCTAAACAAGTGTCACTTCTAATCCTACATCTTCAGATTGAATGGATTAATGATATACGCAGACAAGCATTTCCGCCATTTATCATTTCCGTTCACCCTTGAGTTTCCAATTGCAGATAAAAGAAAGATTTATGAATGTTGTGTGGACTTTTATTACCTTTACTTGGTAATCGATTTTATTTCATGAAATTATGGAGGATTCAATTTCATTTCATTTCCTTCATTTTATTTTATTTAGTTTTTTAACCTTATGTCCAAAACGCTGAAAAAAAAATTGATTATATTATTATAACAAATGTTTCACGGATGTTCTTTTCTTTGTTATTTACTATGAATTCATAATTGGTTTTAAAATAGATAGATCAATACACTGTTGGTGTCATAAGGCAGTCATACATGAGTTTGTAAACCAACCTGTGATCTTTTACAGTTGACCTTTATGACATAAAATACACAATAATGTATCACCATGAATTCATGCAATATAATCTTTATAAAAAGTATTGAAGACAAGTGAAAAATTGCTCTCTGTTAGATTTGTAGCAAAGTTTGGAAAATCTGATATTGCCTGATGACAGTATCTCAATTCTTGTAGAGAACACTTTCTAGGAAAAAGAAGATTTCCACTTTATATGTCATATCTCTGAAATAGAACTTTTTCTGAGCTGTGCTAAAAATGTCTAGATTTGGAGTTACAAGGTTTTAACAGTTCATGGTTGGTATGGTTCGTGTAAATTTACAAGGTTTAACACTCCATGGACAGCAGATATGATACTTTAAGACAATGCAGCTTGCAGTAGCTGTCACCATGACAATATCTTATCTCATAATGGTTGTCTGCTGGAAAGCTTTTCCATTTGACAAGAATAGTCCATGTCCTTTTGGATCGTGGCCTTATACTCCCCTTCATCCTTCATCCCAGACAGTCATTCCATTTCAACCAAATCTTCTCTTTTTTCTGCAATTGTGGAAGAAAGTGAGTGATGTTCAATTTGGAATATCATTTGATAACAGGGTAAGCCCCAGTGGACTCTACAGCCTTTGTCACTCGCGGAGCTGAGAGCCATCTGCGGAGCACTATCAGCCAACATGCAGGAGGCGTCCTCTTCTAACCCGGTATCGGATAGCATCCCGGATGGTGTTGTCACGGCATCAGCGCCTTCCACACCAAGTCTTGGTAAGTCACCAATATCATGTGACTTTTTCAGGTTTCTGATATTATTCAATGTTGTTGTTGATCTATCCTTGCAAGGGAAAGCATCAATTTGATGCAATATATTAATCCATAAATAATATTTGAAAAATAAAAAACTTTCCATGGGAATAAATGGGGATTTATTGGGAATTTGGGGAATTTTCAGCAATTTTCTGCAATTTTCAAGAAATGTTGGGAATTTTCAAAAAGTAGCAATTTTCTGATAATAATATACAGGAATTGGATGCCTGCCAACAATATTAGTGTCATACAGATGGTGAATATTATTTTTATTGTTATTATTAATTTCATTATCATAATTATTACTTACAATCTTGACAGATCGGGTACCATACTCAGATTCCCCAGTTCTAGACTCCAAGAGTCTTCTTGCTCAAAGTGCATTATACCATGAAGAACTTTCTAGATGCGGACGTCTTCTCAACTTCCCCGAGGAGGTAGCCCTCATCCTAACACAGACAGAATTCAAGCTCTTCAATGAGGTTCCACCGGCAAGCTATGTCCGCCATATCGGTCACATGACCTTACCGTTGCCCGATAATTCAGCACAGCAGAGAAAGTCTGTTAGGGACCTAGATATCAGGTTTCATGAGGTAAGTTTTTTTTCTGCTGTTTGGACTGTGGTAGTATCTTGATTTACAGTCTTTCAACCTCTCTACTTTGGAATAAAACTTTGTGAAATATGATGGAAATATTGATAGATGGAACATCCTACTATTTAAGATTCTGAATCATTGTACAAATGCTTATGTTCAAATCTGTGACTATGTATGCAACCATTCTTCTTAGAATAAAAGTGAATTAAATATGCAGTTGTAATGACGTCATAGTAATCATACAATTGGCTACTATTTGAAACCAATTTGGCCTTTACTCCAAAGTAAAGACTTGCAATCATCCAAAATTGTTATGTAGTATTCTTACAGTTTATTCAAACCTCAAATAGAAAGATACTTTTCATACACATTTTACAGAAAATATGAAGCAATTTGTGATTTGTTCCAAACTGGGCTCTTGGACCAGTCAAAAGGTGTGTGGAGGCCTTAAGCCTCCTATCCTGTATGTAAGATATGCCAATTGTTGTTGGTGATGCCACGTGATATCCCTCAAATTACATCTTTTTCTCCTGCTATTACAGTACAATGGTAATAAAAGAAAGCTCCTTCATGTAGGTTTCATCACTCCACTGCCATTTTTTACCTAAACATGAACAAGAAATAATTAGGTGGTCTGTCTATGACAGATCACCTCTTATGTTTGTCCGAATTTTCTTTCTTTATTTATTTATTTCTTATTTTTATTTCCTCCATTTCTTGTGGACAGCAAATCTCAGAAAGTTCATATTCAATAATCATCAAAATATCACCACATATCAACATCAATAAGACCTCAATTCTGCAAGAATCTTAATGTCATGACGTCATCATGACGTCATCTAGACGCCATTTTGTAAAATCACATTATCAATCATATCTCCATTATCAATTATCAAAAATCAATCAAATTCACATGACATAAACTTCAGATCAAGGGTCATCAGGTCATGTCATCAAAAGTCACCTAAAGGTCACGACGCGCGCGTACGCGCGCGTCAAAATTTTAAAATGCTAAAAATCACTTTTTGACCAAAACAGAGTACGTTTTAGGTCATTTTAAGCATTTCAAAAAATTGCGCGCGCAAACGTATGCGCGCGCGTTTCCGCGCGTAACGCCTCAATGCAACTCAGAAACACCGTTTTTTTTTATTTCATTGCATTGATCATATAATTTTGAGCAATTTGATACCTTGATCAACCTTCTACGACCATTAATAAGGAAATTAACACCCGTTAAAGTTTGCAGCACGTGTGCGCGCGAGCTCTCACTATAGGCCATATATGGGCAAAAACATGCCTATAGAAAATCCGCTGTAGTTCTTCAGAACGCATGGGGACCCCCAATTTTTTTTTCATATTTTGATAGAGTATGAACTAGAGATATAATTTCATGTCTCATTTGACCCTCAATTATATTATGACGTCATCAAAATGGCGTCGGAATTCAAAAAATCCATTTTGCCTATTATGACGTCATTATAATTATGCAAATCTTGCTCTAACTCCGTAAATATTGGTCAATTTTCACCCAATTTTTGATATGTTGTAGCTTAGTTCTTACTCTTTCTGAGTTATTGCCTTTATTTTTCATTTTGATAGACAAATCATCCTCAAAAATTGCAAATAATAATGGCATGTCATTTTTACTCATTTTGCGTGTAATCTCTATGGGACATGACTTTTTCTCAAAACTAGATTCTACATTCTTCTATTTCGTAAGCCATATCTCCAATTTTTGTTGCTAGTTATCCCTGAGCTTTTAGTATGTTGTAGCTGAGATTCTAAGCTTTCGGCTGCGTCTCCTTCATTTTCCGATCAGATGTCGGGATCATGCCCGTAATTCACTTGCAAGATTGGATTTGAGATTCTGGTGTTTTGCTTACGTGTTAAGTCTATGGGAAATATTCTAGCTCAATCGGTTAGGCGTCAGACTTACTTCTCATTCCATCATGCAGGCAGGGGTTCGAGTCCGCGGGTGAACATGATTTTTTTTTTTTTTTTTTTTTTTTAGCTATCTTGCCCACGATCAATTATAAGAATTCTAACAAATAATAGCTAAAATATTGCAAAATTACGAAAGACCATTAGTGCCACGGAGAAAAAAAAACACTATTTCTACTAATCTGTTATAACAGATTACGGTATTTCTACTAATCTGTTTAAACAGATTATAATCTGTTATAACAGATTACGGTATTTCTACTAATCTGTTATAACAGATTACGGTATTTCTACTAATCTGTTTAAACAGATTATAATCTGTTATAACAGATTACGGTATTTCTACTAATCTGTTATAACAGATTACGGTATTTCTACTAATCTGTTATAACAGATTACGGTATTTCTACTAATCTGTTATAACAGATTATGGTATTTCTACTAATCTGTTATAACAGATAACGGTATTTCTACTAATCTGTTTAAACAGATTATAATCTGTTATAACAGATTACGGTATTTCTACTAATCTGTTATAACAGATTACGGTATTTCTACTAATCTGTTTAAACAGATTATAATCTGTTATAACAGATTACGGTATTTCTACTAATATGTTATAACAGATTACGGTATTTCTACTAATCTGTTATAAAAGATTACGGTATTTCTACTAATCTGTTATAACAGATTAGTAGAAATACCGTAATCTGTTATAACAGATTATAATCTGTTTAAACAGATTAGTAGAAATACCGTAATCTGTTATAACAGATTAGTAGAAATTCCGTAATCTGTTATAACAGATTATAATCTGTTTAAACAGATTAGTAGAAATACCGTAATCTGTTATAACAGATTAGTAGAAATACCGTAATCTGTTATAACAGATTAGTAGAAATACCGTAATCTGTTATAACAGATTAGTAGAAATACCGTAATCTGTTATAACAGATTATAATCTGTTTAAACAGATTAGTAGAAATACCGTAATCTGTTATAACAGATTAGTAGAAATAGTGTTTTTTTTTTCTCCGTGGCACTAATGGTCTTTCGTACAAAATAAAACAGATTATAATTACTTTTTTATATCATATCTATTTATCTGTCTGTCTATCTACCTACATGACATATCTATCTCTCTGTCTAATATATATCTTTCTGTTTGAATACGTCCCTCTCTCTCTATCTATCCATATGTCTGTCTGTCTATCTACCTACATTGTATATCTATCTGTCTGTTTATCTCTCTCTCTCTCTCTCTGTCTAATATATATGTATCTATCTGTTTAGATATGTCTATCTATCTATCCATCCATCTGCCTGTCTCTATCTATCTATCTATCTATATATCTATCTATCTATCTGTCTGTCTGTCTCTCTATCTATCTATCTATCTATCTGTCTATCTATCTATCTATCTATCTATATGTCTGTCTCTCTATTCATCTATATGTCTGTCTCTCTATCTATCTCTGTCTCGATCTCTATCAATCTATATGTCTGTCTCTGTATCTATCTATATGTCTATCTATCTATCTATCTATCTATCTATATATCTATCTATATGTCTGTCTCTCTATCTATCTATATTTCTGTCTCTCTGTCTATCTATATGTTTGTCTATCTATATGTCTGTCTATCTATCCATGAAGCTATCACGAGAAGGAGAACCATCTTCCAATTTCTCTCTTAATCCTTTGTTATCGCTTCCTTCGGGCGAAGGAACGATATCTAACATCAATTGGCGAGCCGCCAGGCGAAAGTTAGAGCCCGCTTACATAACGCGATAGGACCACGCAGCATGAAGCTATTACGAGATAGCTCGTAATAGCTTCATGATATGTCTGTCTCTCTATCTATATATATGTCTGTCTATCTATCTGTCTATCTATCTATCTGTCTGTCTCTCTTTCTATCTATATGTTTATATATGTTTTATTAATATAACCACCAATCATCTCTCTATCTATCTATATATCTATATATCTATCAATCTATCTCTCTATCTATAAGTCTGTCTCTCTATCTATCTATATGTCTGTCTCTCTATCTATATGTCTGTCTCTCTATATCTATCTTTATATGTCTATGTTTTATTAATATAACCACCTATAATTTATCTCTCCATCCATCACTCCATCCATCTAATATAATTATCTTTCTTGTATGTATCTGTTTGATTATGTAAATCTGTTTGTCTATCTATTTTTCAATCTAATATCTGTTTAAATATTTTTTTCCTGTTTATCTATCTATACGACAGACCACCTAATTCGTCCGCATGACGAATTAAAATCTAGTTTTATATATGTTTCCTTAATTTGGTGAAAGTTTATATTATGCCTTTATTTGATAACACAAATGAAACGGAAATTGAAGAATCTGAACGGTGTACATGTAGATATATCAATAGGATTTAATCTGTCATTCATAAAACTAAGTCTACAAAGGTTCTTGATCGATGGTTGTAATGATGTCTACCATTGTACTCTCAGACAAGAATATATATTGAATTATTTTCTTGAAAATCTAAGAGTAATTTTATTTCCCTATATGTTTCAAGAATTTTGAAATACAGATTATGAAAGAAAGTAGAAGACAGTGAGAGTAATAAATAGATGCCTTAAAGGAAAGAGAAGGAGAGAGAGAGAGAGAGAGGGTTGAGGAGGGGTGTTATAATTGTCTGAGAAAGAATTGAGGTGTTTAAGAGAGAGAGAGAGAGAGAGAGAGAAAGAGAGAGAGAGAGCAAGAAATGCCATAGAGAGGTGCCATTAAAAGTAGAGGTTATTTGAAGCGAGATGCAAGTTTCCAGGGTAGGATAATATATGCATGCAGCTGCAGTAGTTACTTACCATCGTCAACTTGATTTTCCTTGAATTTTTGAGGTTTTCAACCTCAAATGTCATGACATTTAGGCAAGAAACGCTATTTGCCTCGAGCCAAATAGACCAGGCTTCACACATGTGGTGCATGTGAAATGGGCCGATACCTGTTCACATATTTTGATCTGAATTGGATTAATAAAAGAGTGATGCTGGCAAGAAATTTCTGTTTTTCTTTTTTTATCACAAATTAATTAAATCTATTAGTCATGGCAAATGATCATTATGTGTCACTGACTATTCATCCACCTTCTATGAAATTAGTAATTTATATTAACTCTTTCAGGACAGAATGATCCTGTTTTTCCCAAATTCATTTTATGCAACAGCCTTAAATCATACAAAATACATGTATCGAAAAAAAAAGAATTAATTCCTGAAATTACTGAACCCAGTTTTTATGCATCAGTAATCTTACATTCAAAATTGTAAACAATTTTTTAATCAACAAAATTACTCAACATCCTTGTTTGCGAGGCAGTGGAAAGATTGCTATTTCACCTGCATATCCACAAAGTTTAAACTAGCGAAGACATCCTTTATTAATCTCTAATCATTAAAATGCAAATATATTCAAAAGAAAAATTTAACAATGAAGGAAATTGCTATAAATGTTTGTTTATAAGTTGAAGAATAGAAGCTCATCGTTTCAAATAATTCATGTCCCGGATGAGTGAAATGTATCCAATTATGTTTGGTACATTCATTTTCTTAAATGATAGAAGAAAAGAATGAATATGTTAATACTCCTATATTTGTTTTATAATCAATTCTGTTTAGGTTAGTAATTGGGTGAGAGACATAATTTTGGGTGTGGAAGATCAAGAAGGTAAAGTTAGGAATGTACTCAGCTTTATTCAAGTGGCCAATTCAAGTTGGAACCTTGGTAACTTCAATACAGTCATGGAGATCTTAGATGGTATAAGGTAAGATGCATACAGTGTCTAATGAATCTTATTTCTTTCTCCTTCCATCTGTCTATCTCTATTTATCCCCCTCTTCCTTTCTTCTTATCCTCCATTCCCTTTCCCCTCTCTCTCCCTCACGCGGCCTTCTCTCTCACTCTGTTCTCTCTCCCACATTGCATGTTCCCTACTTTTGTATCTCTTTTGTTTTAATTTCCCCAACATTTTCTCTTTGGTTTGCTGATAGTTATATGTTTTCTAAATTTGATTGATGATTATATAAAAGTGTATGTCAACTCTTAGCCCCTTTTACTGATATTGCATATCAATCATTATTCTTTTCTCCTCTTCTTTGATTCACACTTTGCTTTTTCATGGCGAGGAATTATTATTTTTTAGATTTATTTTAAATTCTATAAGTCCTCACTGGTCTCCTTAGCCGATCCCCATATCATAATTTCTTGCTTATTTTTTTATATCGTACAATGTATATACATATATATATATATATATGTATATTGTGATGACAAGTTTACGTGTTCCAAATGCTCTTGAGGTGTTAAAGCTAAGAATGATTTTGTGCGTCATCTTTTGAGTTAACCTCATCGAAATAATGTATATATCAACTGACTCCGAGCAGAACAATATGTACAATATAAACTTCAATGAAATGTGATAAACTATGAACTCCTTTAACTTGACTCTGTTTAGATCTGAAATCCTGAAGCCAGTGTTTGAGAACATGAAAGACTGTGACATGCAAGGACTCACTGCCTTACAGTCAGCCATCAAGTCCAGTGCGACTGAATACAAGGAGGCTGTAGATAGAGCACTCAACATCCCTGGATGCTCCGTGGTGCCTTATTATGGGGCTTTCTTAGAGGAGCTTCAAGTTATCTGGGATGAGAATGTCCCTACCATGACAAACACTGATGCAGTCTCGGAGGTAAGTTACCTAGCAAACATCAGATTCAGTCAAACCTTTTGTTTTCCACCAGGCATTTCAATGCTTTAAATTTTGGAGGAGTATGTGTTTTTCAGATTCAGAAATTCAGAGTCAGATTCATTTGTTGGTCCAATTTTTTTTGTGGTTGTGCTGGTGGCCTGCTGGTGGCCCTTCCACATAGCTCTAACTATTATGTTTATTTTTGCAGTTGTTGTGTATCTTTATGTATAATGTCTTTTATCATCTGTTTTGTTACTATGTCAGGAAGCTTGTAGATTGTTCAATGCTTCCTATTCTTAATTGTTCCTTAATTTATCTTTGTATTTGTACTGTTCTCTCTCTCTCTCTTTCATTGACTGCACCTTGGGCAGTCTGCAGAGTGGATTTGGTGCATTACAAATCAGATTCATTATTATTATTATTATTATTATTATTATTATTATTAAAAGACATAGAAATTTGTCCTCCACTGGCAGTATATTATAATATGAAATACATGAATAAATGCTAATGACGTATAAATTAACAAATATTTAACATTGAAGGAATATAAATGAACATGTATATAAAATAGATTTAGCAAAATAATTACTCATACAACAGAATGAAAAACGAGTAGAGAGAGATATCTGAGGAGAAAGAATGGAAGAGACCATGTATAAGCAAAAAGAAAGAAGTCAACTGGATAGAAAAATTGAGATGTAGAGTGGCGAGTAAAGAAAGGGAAGAGAGAAAAGGGAGAAAGGGAAACAAAGGGAAAGAGAGAGATAGAGAGAAGGGAAAATACAACATGGAGAAAAGGTACACAGCTGTACTGTAATTACATAATAAGAAGAATACATTAAAAACTGGCTTTGTGGTGCATGAATGGAAATGACACAGGCAAGAATTGGCAGGAGGTCGGACAACTAGTGTTTTGAAATGAAATTTGGACTGACCTGTAAATGATATAAATAATTTACCTAAAACAATAATAATAATATAGACCATGCAGACTGGCAAGACAATGTCTTTTATTGGATAGGATTTTATAGGATGATTGTGATAAATGTGAGCCATCATTATCATAATCATTACCATTACCACAGACATCACTTCATTATCACCACCATCATCGTCATCATCCCTCACATCGTCATCATCTTCATCTTCCTCATCAATATTGCATCATCCTCCTCATAATTATCATCGTCATCAATATTGCATCATCGTGATCATCATTGTCATCATCATTGTTATCATTATCATCATCAACATGATCATCATCATCATCATCATCAACAACATCATCAATATCATCATCCTCCTCCTCATCATCATCATTATCACTGTCATCAATTTTGCATTGTCATCATCATCATCAACATCCTCCTCTTCTTCCTCCTCATCATCCTTATCAACATCATCCTTATCCTCCTCCTCCTCATCATTATTATCCTCATTATCCTCATCATCATCAACATCATCCTTATCCTCCTCCTCCTCCTCATCATCATCATCATCCTCATCATCATCATGCTCATCATCAACGTCTTCATTATTGCATCATCCTCGTCATTGATTATCATTATCATCATAATCACCATTATTATTGTTGCATCGTCATCTTTATCATTCATCATCATAAAAAATGTGAGACAAAAACTTAAAGACAACATGAGGCAATGGTGGATATGAAAATATGTGACTATGGGTCTTCTTTGATGTAAAAAAACCAATCTTATTCTGCAATTTTTACCCATCAAGTATTAAAGTAAAATATTTAAGTATTAAAGCTGAACCTATGATTGTAACATTTGTTTCAATTTAATACTAGGTAGAGTTGTTTGTATATATTTCATGTTTATTCATATTCTTTCAAGATGCAGTATATTGTGAAGTCACTCATGTAGAATGCATTTTCCTACTGTACTGGGTCAACTCTAAGTAAAAGTAGAGCAATTTGGTTTAAAAGACATGTTAAGTGTGTGAATGGAGTCACCTCATTAAATAGGTCTTGATGGGTTGGCTTTTGGCTATGCTATGGTGGACTAGATGAAGTAAAGTAAAATAGAAATACGAATAAATGACTAATGGATTGCTAGTGGCAAGGTATACAGACAAGCAAGAATTGCCTAGAGGTCTCATTTTCCTGTAGTGATACAAGGCTCTGCACACACTTAATGGAGTGATACCTCTGGGTCATAGTTTCATTGGAAGTCTCTGGTCATAAGATGTGAAAGAAAATGGCTCATACGTTCATGCTATTTCTCATAAAATCCTTGAAATTTGATCAACTTCATCTGTAAAGTGTACAGTATCACACCCTAAACCTGTGCATTCATAAAATGTGAGTAATTACAAATGATAATTGATAAGATGATAATTATTATTCCATTAGAAATCTCTACTCATCAACATATTTCCTATAGAAATTTAAATCTAATTTCATCAATATAGTGGCAATAAATTTTTAGTGCATTTAGACCTAGACTTGAATATCTTCTTTCTTATATAGGGTAGCAAAAATTGTTGAAAATAAAAGCCAACATTGCCATCTCATGTCTAAAGGAAAGAACTCTGTTGTGTAATGAATTTCTTTTAAATGAGGAAAACTTGTCATTTTTTCTGTGGAATATATAGAGATACTTGATTTTGATATGTTTATATTTCAGGAATTTACGGCTTTGTTACTTTGATTCCTTTAGCATCTTGTAGATCATTCAGGAAATATCCCAAATCAAGAAAAACGTCATTTGAAAAAAAGAATCAATGATGGAGAATAAAAAAGCAATGCTGATTTATACTGCTTCACATGCCCCTGGGAAGCTGGGGGGGGGGGGCCTAAGTACCCCCAAGATCTTTGCTGGGAGTGCTGCATACGTTACCTCTTGAAATCAGATTGGTATGCTAAAATGATTGGATGAAAATTACTTTAAGTTTGGAGCAAAAACCTCTTTCTTTTTTGCATGTCAAAAATTTTCTGACCCAAAATACCTTCATTTTGGATTGAAAATCCTTTTTTTTAAATTCTTATTAACCAGCACCCCCTTTTCAAAATTCATTCCAATGGCCCTGCTGCTACATGTACATTCTATTTTCCTTAATTCACGTTAATCTTTATTTGTCATAAAACTATTCTGATTCTGACTCTAGTCTCAGACTTATTTTTTTAGTTCATTGAGTATAAAAATACAATACATCTACAGATGGATATTTATGTTATTTCTACTGGCAAGTTTAATCTTTTATATGAATCGAATCATGGAATTTTATTTATTTATTTTTTTGCTGAGTACAGGTTGTTTTCTGTGAAGTGCTTTAAATTTCCAACACCATGCTTTGATTTAAATCTGGAAATAATTGATTAATTGATTGATAAATTTGTTAGCTTAAAAAAAATAACTGTATCTCATTTTACCATTAGAAAATTGTATCTCACTGTTATGTATAAAAGTACATGTCTGATCATGCTGACTTTCGGTTTAGAGATGAAATATATCATTTTACATATAGAACAAGATGTACGAAGTTCAAATCATTTGTATAAATTATAGTTTTTAATTCATTCTAATGTAACAATTCAGTCTGTGACTTACTATTAATTATAATTTAATCTCATAGTTGAAATGGAAATGTATCTAATCATTGCACTAAGTCAGAACCATGAATCCATTGATGTCATTGCTTTATTGTCTCATAGATTGCTAGTGATAGTCCAGTAGTCATCGCTAAGATGTGGTTTCTTAATATAAACTTGACGATTGATGATCATTGCAATACTGACCTTAAGAGGGTGACGGGGGAATGCTTCACTACCCCAGACCAAAAAATATCTCATTTCCATAATATTTTGCTTGCAAGTGTTAGATTATAGTGTGTATTTATAGCGGGTATCATGATATAGTAGTAATGTACAAAGCAAGGATGTTCAGTTCATTTTCACAAGTTTAAAGCTAAATGATAGTAGTTGCAGTAAAACACTAATTTCGTGAATAAGTCTGTAAAACCAAGGTTAAGTATGACTAATTGACTATATCATCGTGGATCTAGATCTGGTACAGTTACATAAACTGAACTTTGTGAAATCATAAAATCTAAGCTGAAATACGATCACACTGAAGATCGCCAACACAGATAGGCACACGTGGGACAGTGTATTATTATTGCTGGAATAAAGACCCGACGGAAGTGACAGAATCCGCGCTTATTTTGCTTATTTCTCAGCAATTACACAATTTCTTCCAGAATCCTTTGGCACATATTTTTTATTCATACAAACAGACACTTTGGTGGTCATTATATTAGATTCTGTAAAAAGTCATTTTGAGCTCGTTACCAGAACTGGAATTTACCTTTAAACCCATTGATGACCAAATTATTTGACACGCATACCATTTTTACAGGGATCTAGTTTTAGTAGGCAATTGGACAGTAGCTCTTTTTTAGGGATAATATTTTACTTCAATCAAGAAATATTCAATTGAATTATCATAAATCTATAGATGTTGCTGACATGGTTTTCTTATGGCTATCCTAGTCAATGTAATTTGTCTGAATTGTATAATGTTACTTTGTAATAATTGTAATATATGTGTAGCAATGAATGATACAATGAAGAGAAATCAAACACAAAGTTGAAGATAATGTCTTCAGCAGCAAAATTACATTTAAATTTGTATTACTTTTTTTTTATATTATCATGACTGCATTGTATGACCATGATTTTGAGAACATGTGCATGTGTGAAATCTGTTCAGGATATCAGAGAGCTTCAATAATATGTCTAATGAAATCATTATAATTTGATTATATACAAATTGTTGACATGAAAACACACACTTTCTCCTTCCTAACTCATTACCATTTGTTTTATTCTGCTTTCTATATAAGCTTGGTGATTATCTATGGAATAGTAATGAGAGATCGGGAGGTCTGCCAACCTCCATCCCAGCAACAGGTTTGATCAACACTGATAAGATGTACAGGGCCAATTGGGTACTTAATGATATAAGACTGTGCCAAGAGATGGGTAAAGCAATGAGATCTGGAGAAGAGGTTGATGGTACCATACCTGAAAACAAGTGAGTAAACAGCAACCTAATTTCCAATTTTATTTCATAATTAATGTGTTCACAACTTGTCTGTTTCTGAAGGGTCTTTTTAATTGTCAAAATCAAATAAGTCTGAGTTATGACAAAGTAAATATTCAAAATGAAATGATAAAATATATACATAGTTAGCAACCAGAGGTTATCCCAATTCATCAGTGTTAATTTAACATTATTGTTCTCTGTTTTCTAATTCTCAATTTTTGAAATCTTTATACCATCATTGCAGGAATTAAAAAGTTGATTGTCATTCATGTAAATGAAACAAAGATATATGGAATATTACCACTTGAAATTATGAAATAATGTAATAATTTGCAAGAGGGGACAACTTTGATTTCATTCATTATGGAGGTCATACATGTTTGTGTCAATAGTTTCAATTGTGAAGGTGTATTGACTTTTGGTTGCAGGCATGTAGTACTCTTTTTTTCTTTTCAAGAAGTTTCGAAATCCTGGAATTCAATGAATCCCACATCAATAAAACCACTCAGATCTTCAGAGTTTTCTCTCTTATATAATTGTTGTAATCTTTAACATTTGAAATAAGATGAAGCTGTACCTCTGCCCTCATTTCTATTCATAGCCGTCGGCCGTGCCACTCAGTTCCTCATGAATATTCATGACCTGCTCTGTTTAGAAGTGTTTTGCTTCAAGGCAAGCAGCAGTTGAAATATGATCTTTAGACTAATTTGATCAATGGGCTTTAGAGAGTCATGTGATATATCCCATTTTGGAGAGAGCAAGAGATAGAATCAACTAAATAAGTTTACAAATGATTTTTTACTCTTTGCTGCCAGTTGTCGATAACTGCTCATTTTAGCTATTGATTAGTTCAAGATTGCCTGAGTTTGGTTCACCGCTAGGTGGGGCTGTTTATCACATCCACCAAATTTTCTGTCCGCTCTGAATCACTCCCTTACCTCTACAAAAAATCTTTAGTTAAAAAAAATTGTAGATACGTGGGAGCATCTTGGTCTAGTGGTTTTAACTCTTACCTGTAATCATAGAGACATGGGTTCAAATCTCAGCCAGGACATTATTTTTCAGAAAGAAATGGGAAATTTGTCCAAATTGTGCCGCACTCAACCTAGGTGTAAAAAATGTGTACAAATTTGGGCCTTTGTGCACTATGCACTCTGCAGATTTGTATGAGCAATTTAAAGATGTATTGATATTATATTGTTGAAGTTGTAAAACCATTTGTTGGAATCATTGCAGGTCAACTCAGAGTGATAGTGATGCTTCTGATTTTAGTTTTGTGACATGTTGTGAGGATTCCTCCCCCTACGAACCCATCCAAGCTATCGCCAACCCAACAGGAATTGAGATCATACCCCATCAACTCTTTGATTCTGACCTACATACACTCCAATTCATGCATCATGGCTCTTGTGTTTCTCTCTTTGACGAAGACTGCTCAGGGCGCAACGTCCTGAGCTTGATGAAACTGGATGTCTGCAATGCAATCCTTGTTTGGGCCAAGTCCGTGGAAAGTCCCAGAGAGGAGGATCTAGACCTTCATATGATCTGTAGCGTCATGTTGTGCACCAAGTATCACTCCTCGAACCTTGCCAACACGAGTAGTTTAGATGGAGGCTACCTTGATCTCTCCTATGCAAAGTCAATCTCGATCAAGACAGGGAGCAGCATAGAATCGGCAGCCTCCAGCACGGGTACCTCTGCGACGGTATCACCCCGGAAGACGGACGCCCCCATGACGCTTACCCCATCTAGTAAGGAAGAATTGAGTTGTATCAGTATTGTATATGGTACAGGAATCACTGACAACAGAGTACTGTCTTTTTGCGTGCCGTCCTTGACGGCATCTATGTGGCACCAAGGGTTGAGTATGGTGATCAGAGCGTCCCAAGCATTACATAAGTTTGCAATGGACAAGAGACTGCAGAAGCTACAGAGAGAGTATATGAATCTGTTCTTTGAGGCAGCTAGGTGCGCTGGACCAACACCATTGGAAGCTGTCAAGGTAAGTTGTTCAACCTGAAATAAAAATTGTTTGATAAAATTTTCTTAAGTATAAAATAAAAGTAATTTCCATTTCATTTGAAAATTAGTGACAAAATATATCAGTAGGTTATGTTTTTCAGTACAAGTCTAAATTTATTAAAGGATTGCTATACTATAGCTTTGAGATTAATTCCTTGCTTTTTGGCTATTTTTAATTTTTTAAAATATAAAGAAAGATGTTACTTAGCAAAGACACATCAGACCAATTTTACAATGTCACTTGATATTCCTGAAGCTGTCACTGCCACTCTTTTAGTGGATGCGTAGGTGTGGTAACAAAAAATCATGAAGAAAAACAATGAAGAAGCTAGTCGTGAAAGTGAACTGAGTTCTATTGCAATGGAAAAAATTTCCATCATCTCATGTTAGCAGTTGTGGCTGTATCATTAGTCAACAAACATGAATGTCAGTTACCAGTCCAAATTTTCAAACCCAAGTTTGTCTCTTTTGAAGGGGAATAGCCAGATTCAACTGACCGTCGTCGCAATTGCGTTTACCACCTCCTTCCACTTACTTTTCACGAGATTATGTATGGTAGAGGATCCTAAAGCTACGCATCACTCATCACGCATGCAATTTCAATTGCAAAATGTAAACTTTGTGAGTGGAATTGTAACTGCAGTTTGACAAACAATTTCTCTACAGACAACCGTTTGGAATTTTAGATTTTTTTATATTCACTTAAATTTCTTATTTTACTATGATCATATGAACATAATTTAGAAATCGAGGCACAGGAAATACTGTTTCTTTGCATTTAAATCGAGTGCGTAGCTTTAGGACCCCTTGTAAATTGGACGGTGTAATCAAGAGGTGTTTGGAAAACATGGCAGGATTTTCGTTTAGTGAGTTTTGTGATATTTTCTTCTTGGTCAATGATCTTAAGAATATTTATCACAAATTAGGATAAGATATCCGTTCAAATATTAAAATTGTCATAGTTTTTATCATTTGTAGACAAAGTGCGTAGCTTTAGGTCCCCATCCTCCTCCCAACCCTCCTTATCTCCTTCATTTGCTTTTTCCATGTTTTCTTTGGCTGTCCTCTCCTTGAACCGTCCACCTAGAACCCCAAAACCCTTTACCAAATTGATTAATAGATATTCTCTCTTTGTTTTTATTAGTGTGTGTTGTAATGCTGATATCTTATTTTTCTAGGTGTTTGGTGGTAAGAATGCTGCAATGAAGAAACTATCAACAGAAAGACAGAGTAGTACAGATACAGAGACGAAGAATGTCAGCCTGGATAGACTCATGATCCAGACCCCAATGAGAATAATGCTACGGAGGAAATCTTCAACTAAGGTATGCTTCACAGTTCTCTACTTTCAATCCTCATACTTTCAACACTTGTTAATCTTTTTCCAATTTTTTTTTTTTAAATAAAATAATTGGGTCAAAATGAATGATAATCAATTGCTGGAATTTAATAAAAAGTTGCCAGTTTGAATATTTAACAGTGTTTTGTTGTTATAATTTTTGTTGCCAATTCAGAGAATGTAGTGATCAGTTATGACACTGATTAGACCCCTGCCTGCATATAATGTATGTGGGCTTGGTCTCATACGAAACAAGTTAAACAGCCTGTAATGAGAGATTACAAATGGTATAAAAGCACATTTTGTCTTTTTAATAGTATTTAGAGTAAAGAGAAAGGTTAAAAAATGTTTCCTTAGGGAGACACTCTTTCCGTTTGTGAAATTTGATTTTATTCGAAGCTGTGCTTTAAATAAAATCAATCCAGTTATGTATCCCATTTGGAAGGTAAAAACAAAAGAATGAGGGAAATTCTAACATCTTTAGTAACATCTTCACAGCAAAACTACTTGATTTTGTGAGATATTGAGTGAAATCTACATGTATATCAAGAACTGACATTACAATTCCCTGTGCAGGTGGTATTTCTTGAGTTACAATTTAATGGTATGTAGGTGCTTTACTCATTTCTTTCAAGCGAGATGAGTGTCTGTATGCCACATAGATGGATCACTGTAGTCTTTCTGACCTTTAATGTGGATAGTCTTCTGAGGAAAAGCTTGAGAAATAGGTCGATACAGCGCTCATTGATTTGTATTTCATGTAAACACATAGATAGGGTAATAGAAATAGAAAGGTGCTAGTTTGATTCCATTTCCATGTTCGATTTCACTTTGTTGATTACTTTAGGGTGGGTGAAATTCTGTTATTAGCCATCACTTTATATATTTGGCTCTTCCAATGTAGTCTGATTATTTTTGTAAGTGTCTGATCTCCTTGATTGCTAATTTCATAATTGCTTTTAAGGAACCTGCAGACATTACAAGCTCTGCTTTTTATGCAGGTTCCTTCACATTTCACTTTCATTTATTGCCACTGTCATAATCTTCTGTATTCTGTATATTATCAAATGTATTTCTTGTATTGTGTTTATTTTGTTATATATTTTGTGAAGTATGAAAATCAATTCAATTCAATTAAAAAAGAAACAATGAATTGGCTCTCTTTCTTTGAAAATCTCCCTCCCTGCAAATATATCCAAAACATTTTCTTGTTTAGAATATGTGATATATATCTTTTTTACTTGATTTTATCATTTGCCTAACAGAAGAAATGGCTGCATATTTCTCAAACTAGAAATGTGATATTCAACTCCTTGTTATGAATGATTCATTATTTCTGTTTTCAAATTGTCAGAGCATCGAAACGCCAGGTTCACCTTTGGGCAGACGATCGCGGAAGAGTCTTCGGAGCAAGAGTCGCAAGAAGGTGCACCAGCGTGCCTATACCATTGATGTCTCAACGTTGTCACTAGGGGGCAGTATGCAAGATGGTGATACCAATAGTTTTGTTGGCGGTCAGACAATGGAAGTGAACGAGAATGGGATGGTGAAAACCACTCCTATGGTTGATGTGTCAGTCAGCAGTAAGTTGACATCCCTTTTATTTTAGAACCAAAGTATTACCCACAAATCACACATAACTTCACAATCCTCATGATACTGTACTCTTCCATATCCCATTCTTATGTTTGCCTTGCTTTTCTTGCTGAGAAACATAAATTGCAGATGAATTATGATATAATGATATCAGTAAAGCCCAATATCATATTTTCCATTAAAAATTGGAATATGGTAGAAGTGCACTGATGATATGTGCGTGTATGTTGATATCAGTAGTGGTACATTCAATCATGTAGCATTGGATTTAGCGACCACCTGTTAGAAGGACCCCTGTCTATATAGAAAAATTCCTGTTTATAAAGACCACAAGTTTATTTTCCCTCAAATATTGTTCACATTGAAACATGTACATGTATAACCAAAACCTGTTCATATATGTCTCCTGTGTATAAAGGCTGCTTGTCTTATGTTCTTTTCATGGCCTTAATGTACAGGGTTTCACTTATTCTTTGTATCTTTTCTCATTAAAGATGATGAGACATTGCTGTCTGTAACCCCTACCAACGACGATCCTCAAATGCCTTCTGAACATGATATATTTGGTAGGAAACGGAGCAGTTCATCTATCGGTTGCGACGGTCAGAGGTCCCTAACAATGAACAGTAATTTGTCTTTCATAGGTAAGTTCATTTTCATTTTCATTTCTTATCAATGGTTTCTGTGTTCCTTTGTTATTTGGTTTGCTCCCCCTATCCTTGTGTGCCTTGAGCATCTCTAATGAGATGGATATGGTGCCTAATAAATTGCATTCATTATTATTATCACATCAGCTGTGCCTTGGAAGCAAAAAAAGCAACTAAAATCACTGTTACCTGCGGCTTGTCTGTCATTACAATATAACTGATTGGAGATATGCAGATAGACTACTACAGGGGTTTTCCCCTCCTATAAGAATAGTGACAGTAGGTTCTTAATGTGAAAAGGTGGTAACTGTCCTCTACTTATGACCAACATTTAACATCTAATCCAAGGGACTGATCGTTCCAGAATGCTTGCCTTCAAATAATGTCATGCAAATTCAATTGCTGTTAATCTACATCACAAATTCAGGCAAGGAACATCTATAACTGAAAAGTTTGTTATGGTAATAAAATGATATACTGGCTGTATGATATTTTTTGTTACATGTTTCTTTAAATGATGATTAAATTATTAAAGTTGCAATAGTGGAAATACAAATGGCCACTTGCACTGTTTTATTGCATTGCTAATTTTGTTTGTTCATTCAGCTGTATTTTTTTAGTATTCTGTTATTATTCTGTTCTTGTTCATGTTTAAAAAAAAATATTTTGTAACTTTCCAGTGAACATTAAATTTCTATGTAACTATGTTTTTTTAGCGGATCAAATAAACCATGTTGTATCTTGTATGTCGAATAAACCATGTTGAATCTTGTATGTCGCTTTATTAAGTTGGCAGCATTTGTTGATGCTGTTACTCAGTGGTCCATTCCACCTAATTGACTAAATTGTGATTAATGTTTTCTTTCAGAATTTGTTGAGCTGTTCAAATCGTTTAGTGTGTGTTCAAGAAAGGAATTGAAGGATATTTTTGATACCTACGCTCTGCCTTACAATGCCAACAAAGATGCCTCAAGAGACAAGCAACCAGAACTATATTACCATGGTAACCGATCTGTTAGTCAGGTGGAAGAAACTAGCTTTATAGGAGTTGGAGGTAAGGGTCTCTCAATTCCATAATACCATTTTATATGATTTTAATCCTTCCTGTGTAAAGAATTTTGTCTAATTTGGTATTTCATGAGGTTATTTATGTTAGATTG
Organism: Lytechinus pictus; assembly: GCF_037042905.1. Lineage (NCBI taxonomy): Eukaryota > Metazoa > Echinodermata > Echinoidea > Temnopleuroida > Toxopneustidae > Lytechinus > Lytechinus pictus. The sequence goes on along the minus strand of NC_087256.1, from coordinate 10,322,556 downwards.
TATGAGAACAGCTCAAAGTATCATGGTTATGCTAGTATTTATGCATGCATTCATATGCAGAAGTTTCAAGTTCAAGGTTATATTATATTGTAAATTATACATTGTGTTTAGATAGAATTTCCTCAATTTATGACCTACATGTATGAGATCTAATCTTTTGCCTTCTTAAACCAGTTGATTCCTGTAAAAAAAAAAAAAAAAAACTGGATATGAGAGTATTCTTTATACAGGGATTTATCATATTTTGATTGGCACTTGAGTAGTGAGTTGGTACATGTATGTCTTATTGTAACACAAGATAATAGACAAATCTTTTATTGATATAAGGGAAATTTTTATTTCTGATGATTTGCTGTTGTACTCTTGTGTTCTGGCTCTCTTTGTTTTCAATCAAAACGTATAAATAATTATATGGTATTTCAAAATTGTAGGTATAGATGTTCATGTTTTTTGTTAGCAACTAAAAAAAATCAAGTGCAAGTACAAGAGGCAGGCTTCTCATTGGTGGAAAATCAAGTTGTGTTTGATTTTTAGTATTTCATCTGTTTGCCACTCTGTGTAACATGCTCCTGGGTCCCTTATTAACACAAAGTTAGCAGTTGATCGTAGGCTTGATTTTCACATTTGACTATACATTGTAAACAATGCAATCAATCGTAGAAAAATGTTTTACAATCATTGTTAAGCTTTGTGTTACGGGCGCCCGGATGGACAATTAAAGCAAGTTCTTGTTTTCATAATTACCAAAACTATAATGCATGTTTATACCTATAATGACTGGTTTTACATTATTGTATACTACCAATTTTCTCAAATCGTTATGATATTGTGTACTTACATGTATCTTCTTTTTAATGTTCTATTAATTATTAATATCGTAGACCAGTCCTGGGTACATGTAGCTTGGTCGGGGAGGGCGACCTTCGGGTCTCAGTTATCAAGTTAGCTTTTCCCCAAACCCAGGCAGCTAAGTTACATGTACATGTACCCACTCATGGAACAGTGTTTGTTCATACATTGTTTACTCATTATTGTTTATATATTGAAATTGCCGAATTGATAATAAATAAATTAATGAATTAATGAATAAATAAATCTTTCCAGTCATCAGCCTGACACGGAACTCCTTCCCACCGCTGGTGCCGGATTCAACGCGCAGAGTGACTAATGCCATCGCGGCTGCTAGTGTACAGACCAATAGCTCCGGTACGCAGTCAGTTACATCACATGTAATCACACAAGAAAGATTCAAACAGTTTCTTAGCTCCAAGCAGGGTATGGACCTCAATGATGAGGAAGTTAGTGAACTTATACAGGTTAGTCATTTCGTGTGTGTGTGTCGGATCTATTTTTTGTAACATGTATAGCTAGTACCTCGTAGGGAAAATTGTGAAGCACTTGTGAAGCAATAGTGAAGGAAAAGGCACTGTACCAAATACTCAGTGGATTGGATATCTTTTGCTTCTCTTCTGTTTCATTTTACATGTGTAGCATCTATATTTTTTAATATAAAACATTTTAGCAGGTAAAAAATCATATTTTGCTCGCGACTTTCAATCTGAGACCAACATGGTAAACATTTGCCATGTTGCCCTCTCCCCTTGTTATGCCCATAGGTACAGTATACTGTACGAAAACAGAGGGCAACATTGGCCATATTTTTGTCAGTGCACTTGCGTAGGTAATAGTGATAATATTGCCCTTAAAAGAACCAAATTGCCCTTGTCTAAAGACTCAGGCCAATATGATTCTGTTGCAGGCAATATATTTGATGTTCCCCTCAAGGCCAGTCAATATTATATAAATATTGAAAAACTGCTATCTTTGGTAGATGTGAATGTCTTACACTGGGTTTCATACATCAAATAACCCATTCACAATTGAAGTTTGGTTTAAACCCCTCCTGAGGTTTCTTGAGGATGTATACATACGTAATCTGAGTTATATTGATATTTCCAAGTTTTTGATTTGGTAATTTGCATCTATTGCTGTGCAATTTAGTATTCTTTTTTAGGTTTCATATGATTTAAAAATCTATGAACATTTTTTTGCCATTTCCTTTGATAAGAATCTATTTATTTTTATCTTTGAGTCACAAGAATATCAATGTTCGATTAGACATTTACTTTGGAAATGTAATTTATTTTCCATGAGATATAATTTGTACATGACCTTTGACCTGTATGGTTGTCCTTGTTATTCCATACTAGCGGCATGAACCCTCACTGACCATTAGAGAACAAGAGTGCCTGACCTTTGAGGGATTTGCCCGCTACTTAATGGACCAAGATAACTATGCATTCCAGTATGAACAACTCTTTGTATGTAAACAGGTATGTACCCTTGTCTGAATGACTCTCTTTGTAAATGGTTACAAACTGCAGTATGAATGACTATCTATATAAACGGGTATATTTGCTAGTGTGAATGTCTTAATTGTATGTAAACAGGTATGTTTATATGCCCTTTTGTGTATGTAAACGATTAAAAACTCCAGTATTTACTTTAATAGATGCACTCATAACTCTAAATCCTTAGTTTACTATAACTTGGATATTTATTTTCAATCATATGCTCATATTAAAAACATTCCTTATGTCTTTAGATAATTTTGCTGTATGGACCTTGTAGCAAGTATTTTTTCATTATGATACAATAAGATGATGATGGTATTCTCATTGCTTTTCCCAGGATCTCAATCACCCATTGTCTCACTACTACATTGCCTCTTCTCACAATACATACCTCACTGGTCATCAACTAAGAGGGGAATCATCAGTAGAACTATACTCACAGGTAAGCACGCGCAGAGTGTGCAAGTATGAATGAGACTTTTGAATTCCATTCACAGATAAGCCAGTTCAGAGATTTGGGGATTTGATAAGCCTTGACTAATCAATTTATAAGTTAGCCAGCACAAATTTTGTCAGTGTGAAAGGGAACCTATAAACATATTGACTGGTAAGCAAGTGCAGAGTTTGTCAATGAAAATGGAACTCGATTCACAAATAAGCCAGTTCAGAGATTTTGTGGACGAATTGAGCATTACTTGTCAACTTTTAGTTAAGGCAGCGCAAAGTTTTTCAGTATTAAAAGGGAAATTAGAACCATGCTCACAGGCAGGTAAGCATGCACATGTTTTGTCAGTGTGAATGGGAATTTAAAACCTGATTAAGAGGTAAATTAGAGGTATTCAGTGTGAACAGGGTTTCAGAACCCAGGTCCCAGTTAATTCAGCACAGAGTTTGACAATGGAACAGTTTGAAAGCTGTTTGTAATTTATACATGATTTAACAAGCAACTGTGATAATGAATTGAATTCTAATTTACATCTGGCTTGATAATATATTATTTATGCTGACTGACTGTAAAATTTCTCTCTTTTGTTATGAAGGTTTTATTGACTGGTTGTCGATGTGTTGAATTGGATTGTTGGGATGGAGATGATGGGTCACCGGTCATATACCACGGGCATACACTCACATCAAAAATCAGTTTCAAGGTAAGCAATTTCATTGAATATATATCAGTATTTTTGCACAAGGGAGAGGCTAGACCGTTTCAGACCATCTGAGGCCAAGACCATCTAAGGCAAAGACAAGGCTAAGGCTTGCTGTAAAGGAGCACAACTCTGCAAATGACTTCCCATGAAAGATAGATCTATTGATGTAGTGTTGCTTTCTTATTTTTGAAATATTCTCTGGCCTCATCTGGCCTTGTCCGGGCCTTGTAAGAGGACCTTTCCCTGATGCAAAGGACTAGATATCCAGGGCTAAGAAGAAGGCAAAGTCCACTCTGTTGCCCTAACTTGAGTTGGTGAGACTAACAGACCGGATATCTTTAATTTTTTGGCCATGGAAGTCATTTTGGCACTCTTCTTTGAATTAAAATTTTCCCACATGACATTGTCCTTGAGCACTGCAAACCTGAACATATGAAAGTACAAATGGATCTATCATTAGAAACAAAGGGGGCACTTTCAGTTCTAAAACAGAACCAGTAACAGTCTTTTTGGCTTCTTTTAGCTTCAATCTCACCCTGTGTCTAATTCTTCCATTTTGCCTACACAAAAGAAAGGGAATATTGGAAATGTAACCATGGAAGACACTTAGCAAGATTCCTGCCAAAAGATGTATCATGTACACTTTTGGTATGGTGCCTAGTTATAAAACCTGCCATACCAAATATCCCAACTGTTCATATCTGTAAAAGTTGTGTGTACGTAACCATCAAATAATCATATTCATCAGACTTTTCAAAACACGTACTTCAAAGAGATACATGCATTTCTGAACAAAGTGATGTTATGGTTTCTTTGGAAAAATGATGTTATTTATATTCACTGTTTATTTTTCTTCTGATTTATTTCCAATCTTACAGGAAGTGGTAGAAGCCATCAACCGATCAGCATTTATTGCAAGTGATTATCCTATCATTCTATCTGTTGAGAATCATTGTTCTTTACAACAACAAACCAAGATGGCTCAGATCTTCACAGTAAGTTATTTTTCCATTTTTATCAACAAAATGAGTTTATATTCATATACATGTAGTTGGAAGAGAGTTAGAAATAGTTGTTTTTAAGACCCTTTTTTCTTGTTCATCCTATTTATCATCCTGTTCTTGAGTATTATGTTGAATAGTAAATATATTTTGCTCTAAGATACATCTATCTCCCATGGTTAGGTTGAACTATATATTTTGGATTATATATGTTGATCATGAATAATTTATGAAATCCATTTTCATTTTTTGAAAAACAAGCATATTACTCCCTTGGTTAGGTTGAATTATATATTTTGGATTATATATGTTGATCATGATTAATTCATGAAATCCATTTTCAGTTTTTGAAAAACAAGCATGTTAATATCAAGGTACGTTTCATTTTGCTGCTGTGGTTCTAATTTTCTTTGAAAAGAGTTAATTCCAATAGCTAGCCTGAAAGAAGATACTTATTACTTCATCTTCTTATTTCCCTGTTCAACCTAGGCCTTGTAACACAAAGTTTAGCCATTGATTGTAGGACACACTTTCAAGATTGATTACAGTTACCGTAGTGTACAATCAATCACGAATATCAATCTTATGATCCATCACAAAGTTTTGTGAAACAGGATCCATGCATGATGTGTCAAGACAATCACCATGTTTGATTTATGCATGACATTGCCAGAAGGCCTCAATGCGAACAGCTCTTTGTTTAGAGGCGTTTGAAATGTATATCAAGGCCCTGTATTCAACAACTGTTTTGTTTGACTTAATCATTTTCTACTGATCACCAATGGAAACAAAGATATAGTTAGGTGGTCTGTCTATGACAGATCACCTCTTGATTTCGTCAGAATTTTCTTTCTTTATTTCTTTCTTTCTTTCTTTCTTTATTTTTCGCACCTATGTTTGTCGCCAAGTTTTCTCAGAATTGGCTCAATCAATTTTGCTGAATTTTTCGTCATGTATAGAATCCATCATAGAGACGGCATACGTAGCTTTTCAAGGTCACCTGGTCATGATGACGTTATCTACGCACCATTTTGTAAAATTCGTAATTTGATCATATCTACATAACGAATAATCAATAGTCAATCATATTCACATCAAATGAACTTTAGGTCAAAGGTCGTCTGTCAATGTCATCAAAGGTCATGTAAAGGTCATGACGCGCGTGTACGCGCACGTCAAAGCTAAAAAAATTCTCCAAATGGCCTATAGATTTTTTTGGGTACGTTTCAGGTCATTTTAAGCATTTCAAAATTGTGCACGCGCGCGCATATGTGCGCGCGCGTTTTCATGCGTAACGGCGTTACGCAGCATAAATTTGCTGTTTTTTCTATGCGTATCTATTATCGATATAATTCTGATCAAATTGATACCTCGATCTGATCTCTACAATCATTAATGAGGGAATGAGCACCCATTAAAGTTTGCAGCACGCGTGCGTGCGAGCTCTTTCCATAGGCTCTATATGGGCAAAAAACATGCCTATTAAAAATTCACTGTAGCTCTTCAGAACGAATGGGGACCCCCATTTTTTTTTTCATATTTCGATAGAATATGAATCATACATATGATTTCATGTCTCATTGGACCCTAACGTATATTATGACGTCATCAAATGGCGTCGGAAGTCAAAATATCCATTTTTCGTGTTATTACGTCATTATAATTATGCAAATTTGGCTCTAACTCTGTGAATATTGGTCAATTTTCACCCAATTTTGGATATGTTGTAGCTTAGGTCTTACTCTTCCTGTTTTATTGCCTTTATTTTTCATTTTGATCAACGGATCATCCTGAAAAATTGCAAATAATAAAGGCATGTCATTTTTACTCATTTTGCGTGTAATCTCTAAGGGACATGACTTTCTCAAAACTAGATGTTACATTCCTCTATTTCGTGAGCTATATCTCCATTTTTTCTTGTCAGTTATTCCTGAGCTTTTAGTATGTCGTAGCTGAGATTCTAAGCTTTCGGTCATGTTGCCTTCATTTTCAGATCAGATGCCGGGATCATGCCCGTATTTCACTTGCAAAATTGGATTTGAGATTCTCGTATTTTGCTTACGTGTAAAGTCTATGGGAAATATTCTAGCTCAATCGGTTAGGCATCAGACTTGCATCTCTTTCAATCATGCGGGCAGGGGTTCGAGTCCGCGGATGAACATGATTTTTTAAAATTTTTTTGTTACTATCTTGCCCACGATCAATTATAAGAATTATGATAAATAATAGCTAAGATATTGCAAAATAAAACAGATTTTAATTACTTTTTTGATATCTAATCATATCCGTCTATCTATCCGCTGTCTATGTTATAAATCTATCTATCTTTCTATCTATCTATCTGTCTGTCTATCTATCTATCTACATGTACCTACATGACATATCTATCTATCTCTCTGTCTGATATATATCTATCTGTTTGAATATGTCTCTCTCTCTCTCACTCTATCCATATGTCTGTCTATCTACCTACATTGTAGGCCTACAATATATCTATCTATCTGTCTATCTATCTATCTATCTCTCTCTCTCTCTCTGTCTAATATATATATCTATCTGTTTAAATATGTCTATCTATCTATCCATCCATCTATCTATCTACCTATCTATCTATCTATCTATCTATATGTATGTCTGTCTGGCTATCTATCTATCTATTTCTCTAATATATATCTATCTGTTTGAAAATGTCTATCTTTCTATATCAATCTATCTGTCTGTCTCTTGCTCTTTCTCTCTCTCTCTCTATCTATCTATATATCTGTCTGCCTATCTATCTATCTGTCTATCTATCTATATCTATCTATTTATCTATCTATCTATATATCTATCTATCTACATGTACCTACATGATATATTTATCTATCTATCCATCTTTCTTTCTATCTATCTCTCTATCTGTATGTCTGTCTGTCTGTCTCTCTATCTATCTATTTTCTATCTAGCTATGTTCTATCTATCTATCTACCGTATATCTATCTGTTTGAATTTGTCTATCTGTCTATCGATCCATTTATCTTTCAATTTAATATATATTTATGTGTTTCAATTATTATGTATGTTTATCTATCTTTCTTATGTGTATCTGCTTAAATATGTCTATCTGACTCATTTGTTTAAATAATTATGCATGTTTATCTACTAGTATTTATCTTTCTACGACAGACCACCTAATTCGTCCGCATGACGAATTAAAATCTAGTTATAGTTATTTATGTAATTTCTTTCCATCCCCAGCATCGATGTGACCCTCCACACCGATTCTTGGTTAAATTTTGTTCATTTAGTGTTTGGGGATTTTGCTGAACAAAATGATAATGATCAGAATCAGCATGTATTTCAAAGTAGAATGATGACAAAGACTGTACTCTTGAAAATAAAGTTATAATAATAATAATAATGATTCATAACATTTATTAGGCACTACTATGGGCGGTTATAAGTGCACTGTATTCTGTTTATAATGTTTTATTCTGGGAAAAAAAGAAAAGCAAAAAAATGACACAATTAATACAACTAATACTAATAGTAAAAACTGGTGTGCACCTCTAATTGAGGATCCACAACTGTAAATCATCTATTAAACAGGTAGGTTTTGAGTAGGGTCTTGAACTGATATAAAGTATTTCTTTTCCATTTGATTTTTGCTGCAGGAAGTGTTTGGTGAGAAGTTGGTGAATAAGTTCTTGTTTGAGTCTGATTTCAGTAATAACCCAAGACTACCAAGCCCAGAACAACTCAAACATAAGATACTCATCAAGAACAAGAAGCTCAAGGCTCACCAAGCACCGGTGGATCTACTGAAACATAGGGTAAAAATAACCTCCTTTATCAGATGGGCTAAAGATGATGATGATGGTGGTGGTGGTAGTATTGATGCTGGTAGTGATGGTGATGATGGTTGTGGTAGTGATGGTGATGATGCTGATGCTGATAACAATGACAACATTGATGATGATTGCAATAATGAAGATGATAATGATGATGATAGTGATGGTGATGAATATGACGATGATGAAGATGATGATGATTATGATGATGATGGTAATGATGATGATTATGATGGTGATGATGATTGTGACAATGATGACAATAATTGGAATTGTGGTGATGATAATGACCATGATGATTTTTATGATGATGATGGTGTTGATGATGAACATTAGCATAATTAGCCTACATATACAATGTTACTACCTTTGCTAATACCTATGACCCTTTTGATGATAACTTGGAACCATTTAATTTCAACCCTAGGTAATGCAGTTAGTGAGTGAGCATAAGAGTTCTAAGGTTGATCTGTTAGGCTCAGCAGCAAACTCAGTATCTATGGGTGATATATCGGAAGAAGAAGATGATGATTTCTTTGAAGATGCATATGAAGAGGTTTTACCAGTAGATGGTAGGTGTTCCTTTTCTATTTTTTTCTTTGTATTTATTTACTTTTTATTTTTTATTTATCCATTTATTTATTTATTATATTTTCTTTTTTCTTTTTTATTTTCATTTATGTAGTTATTTATTATTTGTATTTATTTATTTATTTTATTTATTTATTTATTTAATGTATTTGTTTTATCTTTTTTTTTTTTGGGGGGGGGGGTCCATGGCCTTGTTACACAAAATATAATTATTTGATCAAGATTTATTATTATTGGGTTTAAAAACTAATCCTACCATCAATCACTAATGCTAGGGCACTTTGTCAAAATCAGAGCTTTTTCTTTCAGCAGGAAAACTGCAATCCTCTTTTGATTGTCAATCCTCACATAGATAAGACTATTGAGAATGCAGGAATCAACAGTGAAAGATGCTTTGCTGGATTCCTGGTACCAGACTTGGCTCATGTTATTGCCTGTATACATGCATGTTTGCTGGGTTTTATGGAAATTGCATTATTATCCCATCTCCAGCAGGTTAAGTTGCTATTTTTGTTCAAGTGAAATTCGGTAATCTTACGTAATACATTTCATTTTTTATATATATTACAACATCCATTAATGAAGCGTATAATTATTAATCAGCCTCGTGCTTCTACTTTGTGTTCTTTTTACATAAGATAACATTCCGGAGACCCAAGTGGAGTTCTCTAAACCCCCTCTTGGACGCCTTGCATCTACTCAATCAGAAGGCTCGGAATCCCCACCCGTGCCTGATGAAACCAAAGCAGGCTACAAGGGATCAATGGCTAATGGCAAACATAAGTGAGTTACATTATTATCCATTGCTCATTTTTTATTATTGATAATTATGATATGCAGCATTTATATAGTGCTTCATATGAATGTTTCTGAGTGGTTCGTGTGCATATTATGATTATCCACGATGTAGCATGGCAACTTCATCAGGCTTTTGAGCGTTAAACAAGTTATAACCGGGTAACCATGGGTGGAGAAGGGGTTTAGTAGTTTTTACACTTTCAGAGGGTCATGGGTTTGAAACCTTGCCATGGCTTGTTTTGCTTAAGTTAGAAATCTATCAAAATTGTGTTATGCTCAACCAGATAATGTCAATGGGTATCCTGCCAGGTTCTGAACATTCTGGAAGTTCTTGATAGTTCTGAACACTGGAAGCGGCAGTTTGACGGAAAGCAAGGTTGAGGGTAATAGTGCACTTCCGAATAGAATACATCTAGATAGTTGGCACTATTCAAATGCCTATTATTATTTTCATTATTCCAATGTATTCAACCCCCTGTAGGAGAAGTGGTAGTGGCACCCAGATCATCCCCCTCACTGGAACAGAGCGTAGCTATGGCGATGACTTCTACAAGATGGCACAGGTCAAACACAAGAAGAAGAAAGAAACGAGTCAGATAGCTCCAGAGTTGTCTGATCTAGTCATCTACACCCAAGCAGTCAAGTTTCCTGGGTTTAGCAGTACTACAGAACAGACTGTCGGGACACCCAGAGAGGTTAAACAGCTAGGCCGCCGTAGTAACCGTTCTAGCACACAAACCAGTGCTTCTAACAGCCCTGTACCAATAGCGAAGGACAACTCAAAGAGTAAGTATATGGTATGCTTCCAACCACCATAGGTGATTATCAAAGGCATCATGTTTTCTGGTCTTCTGTGTGTCAATCCCATTTTTGGTCATGCATAATTCAATAATCCTTTGCAGTCAAATGCAAATTGATTGTTTGGATGTGTAGGAATATAATCAGGTCATAATATGATTTATAAATCTAATGTACCTTAATTAAGGTCTAAGCAATGTTTAGCTGGTTAGCCGTTGATTCCACTAAGTACCTTCAAATGTCTATTATCTGCATCGACAAAATGATTGGGAATCAGGAAGTCCACTCTGAAATCCTTCATATGGTGAAGCCTTTGATGTGAGATCCCTTGGATACCTAATTTGGTAATCCAGTTGGGTGTTTCATAAAGCTGTTCGTAAGTTAAGAGCGACTATAAGAACGACTGGTGAACCTTTCTTAGGCGCTAAACAATCACCAATGAACTTTTAATGGTGAATATCATTTACCACAAGAAAGGATCACCAGTCGTTCTTAAAGTCGCTCTTAACTAACGAGTGGCTTAATGAAACGGGCCCCAGGGAATACCAGGTTACAGCAGGCAATTGATAAGGTGCCTAACTAATATTTTTTAAATACATTTTCCAGGTGCCTTTCACCAATTTCATCAATTGATGACATTCTATAAAAGTTATACTCACTTTGATACTCTGATCAAATATGTTTGTAATTTGAATGCTACAGTCACATTAATGAAACCAACTCCAGGCAGACCAAAGCTATTACATTATTCCAAATGGCAAACCTTTTGTCAGTTTGGAATTGAATTTGTTGGTGTTACTGAAGCACAACTGTTTCTATTTTCTGTTTGCTTTTAGGTTCCGAGGAGAGTCCTCAAGTGAATGGGTCTCCCGATGAGAGAAAGCTACAGCATTCTGCCATGTTATCTCAATCTCAGCAAGGTCTGGTAGCAGAGAAGCTAACAGCTTACATCCAAACACCAAAGTGCTTCCATATATCATCCGTCAATGAGAGTAATCTCAAGAGGATGTCCAGGAAGTACTTCTCAAAATTTGTGGAATATCCTTTTAATGCTTTGACTACTGAATTCTGTAATTCCTGTAAGCTGTGTATAGGTGCCATCTTGTTTCAGTAGGCATTGGGTTAACTTAGCTGTTGACTACTGAATTATGTAATTCCAATATGCTTTGTAGAAGGATCAACCAAATCAAGATGGTGACTTCGTTTAACCCTTTGCGTGCGACGGGCTTCCACAGAAGCCCAGCGAGTCGTTCACTTAGCTACGACGGGCTTCTACAGAAGCCGAGATTTGTTTGGTTTAATTCGATGAAGTTTTTCAGCTTTTTCGTAATTGTTATGTACTAAAACCTTTCCCACTATTTCCTTTATAAACCTATTTCGACAATCAAATGAAAAAAATACACAGCTACGTGGAGAAAAATCCCTAAAATAGGAAATAATTTCAACTTTACCCGAATTTTTCGTTGGAGTCAGACGGGGAGGATAAATTTTGTGACGTGCACGTACGCGCGCGCACACTAGGCCTGATCACGTGATTTGTTCTGATCACGTGATTTGTTTTGATCACGTGATTTGATCCATATCGTTGTTTTGAAAGATAAGCTAAAATCATTTCTGGAAGATCGTCACGTAATAACCTACGCGTTTATTCACGATTTTCGTCTTATTTGTTTCATCAAGACGATATCACTCTAGATAGAATGATATCTCCTTGGTTTCATCGATCGATTGTATTTTCAGAAAAACAAAAAGCTTGTAATGTCTTTTTAGTACTTTGAGCTGATCGCGGTGCACTTTTGAACTTTTTCCCTCCCCATCATCCCTCATTATTTTTCTCTACTTTTCTAAAAAAAAGAAGAGAAAAGAAAGCAGTTTAGCACACCATTTATCTTATGCTCTTTTCAAAAGGGAAACGTCCATGTAGTTCATGATATCGGCACTACCGAAACAAAAGAATGTCTGGGCGGCAACTCAAACAAATTCCTTCCGAAAAGAGCAGGATACAGATGGTCAACGCCCCGAACAAAAGGAAGATTAGCGTTTATCGGCAAGATTACCTATTGAATGCCCTTCGTACTTAGCAATACAACAAGTTTTTATGAATACTTTTCCGACCAACATACTTTATCTAAAAAAAAGAAAACAAAATTGTCTCAATTACCAACAAAACAGGTGCTTATGACATCGGTCAGTGATCCATTTTGCATAAAAGCGCTTCCCCTGGGTGATGATGCATATGAGGATGAAAGAAGAATCATTTAGGGAAATTATAGAAAAAAAATGTTTATATGTCACGGTGAACGAGAGAGAATGAGAGACAGAGACGGCTAATAAAAATATATTATTTAATTCATGTCAATATACAGAATGAATTTATAATAGGTTAGGTTCTAAAAGCTCTTTATCTTATTCTCCTTTTTTCTCCCAGATGATTTTTTTTGCATTGAAAAGTTGACGGAAACATTATCACTTCAAATTATAAAACCAACAATGAACTAAGTTTCCTCGCCTGAAATGGAGGAAATAGAATGATATATGATGAGAAATTACGTTAAGGCACCCACTATAAAGAAAACGCGTTTGTCTGGCGTGTCACCAGACAGAACCCGCTCAATCCTACAAACTTTTATTCATGTGTGACCTACACCCCCCCCCCAAAAAAAAAGGTTGATACCGACCCAAATTTTATCGATTTTCCTACTTTTTCGCGAATTTCTTTTATTTACCGGCGAATTGCGTGGTAGAAAAGATTTCATATAGAAAAAAATTGTTTCCTTTACTGCAAACATTTGGGGCGCTTACCCTGGTTAGCATATAAACCAAAATATCTGATTTTTAAAATAAAAAACAGGGGCCACTGAGCGCTTTGATAATGGAGGGGTTGAGCTGAATGTGGGAGGGAGTGGACTTGCCAAAAAATCACAAATTTATATAGACTTCGGATTTTTTTGTACATGTTTGCTGAAAGGGGTGAGGACTGAAACTTCCTACCAACTCCGCAGCCTCTGTACTATTAGATAGAGACAAAAATGAATTCTAACTATTAGGAATGTTTTTTTTTTTTATTTATTACTTTGTTTTCGGTTGTGAAACCAATGAGACAAATTGAAAATAGAACAAAACGAAAGAACAAATAAAAAAAACCCTTTTATTGCGTAGGCTATAATTTATTCAAGAAAAAAATACTTTCTCTTAATTTCAGTAATTGCTAGCATGGCTCTTTTTGAGGGAATAGTAAGATAAAGAAAGAAACGTAGAAAGTGACAAGAAGAGAGTTGGGAGGTATGATTTTTGACTCATAATTTTAGTCACTTTTATTCGATTTAACTCTTTGAAATAATTTCAGGATATTACAAATCGAATACCGGTGCGCAAAGCTCAGGAACAAAATTATTTTATTACTATAATAGCTGCGTGGAAAATCGTATTAAATGAGACATTTGATTTATGAAAAAAATATAAAAAAAGAAAATTACTTTTAGTGAAAGATTGAGGTCTCTGTCTTGCCATAACCCTAAGCCCCAAGTTCACAAAAAATAGTTTAGTTGTGCATTTTCATACGATGATGATCATCATCGTATTGTCTTTTGCGAAGATATCTACCCACGTTATCAATATAGAAAATGGAAGATGATACAGAATTTATTATGAAATGACAGTAACAATAGTAATTTTAAAAGGTTTTCGGGACATTATTTGAGAAACTGGGGGAAAACCCCCAAAAAATTTCGACATAATGACCACGATGCAATAGGACGAGAGGCCCATCTCCGATACAAGTTGGTAAAAACGAGGCATTCTCTCGGAAGCGTTTCCGATGAAGAGAGAGGGAGAGAGAGGGGAGGGAGACGTTAGATGTAATGTAAAATGACAGGTACTGAGAAGGAAAAATCAGAGAGAAAGGATTGAGGGGATGGGGGCGGGTATATACCTCGTAATCCAAATCGGGAAGACGGAAGACGATATGTACAGATATAATTTAAATGAGAAGAACTCAGAGAAAAAAGCTGTAGAAGGGAGGGGCATAGAAAGACGATAGATATAAGGGAATGAAAGCGGTAGATAATACATTCAGTTTATAGGTTAGAAACCAGAGAAAGGGAAAACGAAGAAATCCCTTATTGGTACCGTTTTATAAATACATTATACATGTACATTTTATATTGACAAATGCGCAAAAATTAAACACATTTACCATCCGCCAGTCAAATAGGAGGATTTCAGTAGCTTTTAAGTGTTATTGAAAATTAGTAAACAAATTTTATATAAAACGGGCCCCTGGTAATTTTTTGAACCCCCACCCCCTCCCGCTTTCCCTCGTTCTCTCATCCGATATTGCTCTTATTTTTGTCTTCTATTTCAAAGGAAACAAACAGAAAATAAAGGAATTTAGAACACCGTCTATCCTCCGCTCTTTTGAAAATGAAAACGTCCATGCAGTTCTTGGTCTCGGCAGTCCCCAAACAAAAGAAATTCATGGCGGACACTCAAACAAATTCCTTATAAAAAGAGCAGGGGACAAATAGCCAACACCCTGGATAAAGGAAGATTAGTGTATTTCGTCAGGATAATATTTAGCAATACAAAAAGTTCTTAGGAATACTGCTTTTCATATTAGGACAGCAACATTAAAAAAGTAAATGATTACTCAATTTATATTGACAACACATGCAGGCGCTTAGAACATGGCAAGAACATTTTCTTCTTGAGCATGACAGTGCTTTCTTCACAAAAAAAAACACAATTTCCCCTGGGTGATGATACACATAGGGATGGAAGAAGATGCAAGTGAGATTAAAAAAAGAATAGAAAATGCAAATCGAGATACATCTATAGGAGAATAATAAAACGACAGAAAGGATGGAAGGGAAAAAAGAGGAAATAGACCAAAAAGGTATAATGTAAACCATAATGTGCGCTTTTGCTATTGCATGAATATTTACTTAAAAAGAATTATAGAATACTAGTCCCCCACCTCAATTTGTAATTCACGCCATTTTATAGAATGAATTTGTCATGTTAGGTTTTGGAAGCTCTTCATCTCATTCTCTCCTTCTCTCCCATGTGAAAATTTTTGCACTGAAAATTCGACAAAGCATAATCAGTTCAAACGCTAAAACTAACAATGAACTAAAAGTTTCCTCGCCGGAAATTGATGAAATAGAATGATAATTTACGTTGAGGCATCCACCTGAAAAAACCATGTTTGTTTGACGTGTCCCGACAAACCCCTCTCAATCTTGCACCTTCCCCCCCCCCCTAAAAATGTTATTAATTTTTTCGCCATTTTTTTTTTTTTTTTTTGTCTTTTGTTTTTCTGCCGAATAGCGTAGCAGAAAAGGATCCATTTAAAGAAAAAAAAAGACAGGTTGACCTTATATTTTTTACGGCAAACATACTATTGGGGCGCTTACCCTGGTGAGCTTCAAAACTCAAATATTTAAAAAAAAATGGATAAATAAAAGGGACCGCTAAGCGTTTTTTATAATGGAGGGGTTGAGCTGAATGTGCGAGGGAGTGATCGGCCCCTAAAAATCATAAATTTATGGACTTCGCGTTTTTGTATACGTTTGCTGAATGGGGAGGGGGGGGGGGGTGGACTGACGCCTCCTACCGACTCCAACGCATCTGTATTTAATTGAACGATTAAAAAGATAGAGACAAAACGGGATACAAATCTTTCTTTATTTATTACTTTTGTTTTCGGTTGTGAAAAAATCCAGAACGGTTAAAAACGAATAAAATGAAAGAACAAAATAAAACACTTTTAAATTAAAAGCATCTGAATTAAATTTAGATGCTACCATTTCAGTAGATAAAAATAATTTACTTTCTCTCATTGTGACAAAGAGTAATCGGTAGCATGGTTATTTTGGAGGGAAAAGGGAGATAGAAAAATGAAATGTAGAACGAGACAAGGAGAGCGTTTGGAGGTATGATTTCAGATCCACTATTTGAGTCATATTTACCCCCTTCGCTCTTTGAAATTGCAACAGGAAAACAAATCGAAGACAGGTACGGTATGCAATCTTCAGGAACAAAATTATTTTTTTATTACAAACTATAATTCATGAAAAGAAGAAGCCAAAGGCGATTTTTAGTGAAACATTGAGGCCACCGTCTTGTAGCCCAGAAGCCAAAAATCACAAAATAGTTTCGGACTTTCGTTGCGCAGCATCATCATCGTACTTGCAAGGGAATATTCACCCTTTTTTATTCATTCTGGAAAATGAGGTATTTGGTATGCTGTGATTTTACCCAAAACGGATTATCGTCGTAATTATACACTTTGCAAATGATCTGTATACAAGGGGGTAAAGAGACCATTCATGAGTAGCGTGACAATAGACAATGAAAAAAGAACCAGAGCAGACAACAAAGCGGTATCGATCGAACCCGACTCGTCCGCGCGTGCTGATTGCCCTTACGCATTTTTGTACACACTGCCTATTGACTTGGGAAAAAGCGAAGATTTGACAAAAAAACACGACTTCTTCCTCATAAATTTCTTAATTATTCTGTTGATTTGAGAAGCGAGACCTTTAATTCTAGAAAGAAAAATGTCTGACCTTTCATCTTTACATTTACTAAAAATCCTGAAAATACTTCAGTTTGTCGCAATTAGCAATAGATTAGGAAAACACCGCCACAGATCCATATACCAGCAATGTACAAAAACAGCTCCGCCGCAGGGAGAGGTATCCGGTTTCGCGGGCCCGCACGCAAAGGGTTAAAGAGATATTGTCTTGTAAAGGAGGGGGTGAGACGCAGTCAGACACGGCAGGGGCAAAGTGTTGGAGAGTTGTTGCTGAAAACCAGGAGGTGCATGTGGATGAAAGGAATAGTACTTTGCTGGATGAGATGGTGGTGATGGCCCTCAGGCTGGAAATATGGTGTTAGTGGCTAGATCAGCGTTTAAAGTTGCGATGGTGGAATTGACAGTTTCTTGGGAGACACTGATGGAGAAGACAAAGGGAGTTGGATAGGTACATGTATGCTAGACTGAAGGTAGAATGTGAGTAGCATGAATGGGGAGCAGAGGTACATGGTGTTGTGGTTGGATGCAAGGGGTTTTCTGGGGGATCTGTGGGAAGTTGGAGTCAAGCAATAGGGTGAAGGGGTAGGGATTGGGAGAGGTGATAGATGGGAGTTGTAAAACCACTTCATTTGATAAAGGTTCACCATCCTTAACCATAGTCATTGCACGCATACTGAATATCAGTTGATGAGGACCTATCCAGCAGGAATGCGGATTGACTCTTCTAATTATAACCCGGTCATCTATTGGTCATTTGGAGTTCAGCTCGTAGCTCTCAATTATCAAACTGACGGTAAGAATAAGTTTATTTACACAGTCCAATATAACACATTCATCAAATTTGTTTTCATTTTAAATTTCACTCGAATTCCATCAAGTATGTATAGTTGGCCCCCAATATGTGGGACTTCCTTGAAATGATTCGTCTCCGCTTTTGGTTTCATATAAAAAGATGTAATGCTCTGAAATTATCATGGCTTGAATAGTTCATGAGGTAAAATAATACTGCGAAAATAGGTGTTGGACATATAGAAAGGTTTATTTTACAGGATTGCCCAAATATTTACCTTACATCACTGTAAGGTCTGAAATAATTTGATTGATATTATTCATTAAAACAAAACTGAAATCACAAAAAGCACTTGGTATGCTGTTCATTTCATAATGAAACCACACAACATCAGAATAGACCTGTAGAAAATTAAATCACAGAAATGTTTATTCTCTTTCTATTGTTAGATCCCAGCCTTCAGACGTACTCTTCCATGTTTGAAAGGACAGGTAACAGTGGCTATGTTCTCAAGCCTACGATACTATGGGACAAGAGCCATCCGGCATTCAACCGATTCAATGTGTACAATAAATCATTTGACGGCATGCCCATCAAAGAACTCACAATACAGGTAAGGATGGGATTTAAACATGAATGTCACTAAAAGAATCCTGGGGGGAGTTCCGATTGATATTTAATGGCTTTAAAAATTTATGGAAAAATCAATGCGCTTTATAAAGAACCTAGAGTAATGATTAAAATTTATCTGATCATGTACTTACCATTCAAGAATTGCCCTAAGATATGTTGATTTGGATATTATTTGATGGATTTTTACTATAAAAATTGTTAATAAGTGATTTAAGTACACCTTATTCTCAATTACTATAAACATTAAATGACATTCACTTTCGGATTTTGTTAAAATCACTTCCAGAATTAAAGTTTACAGAATAGTGTAGGAATCAGATGCCAGTATACTAGCAAATACATGTACACTGTATATGGAAGCAAGTAAAAACGTATAGATCATTTGTGTGCCCAAGGAAATGAAGAGCTTTGAACCACATAATGTCATGATATGTTATTATTACATACATGTACCAGGCTGCACAGGTCCATTTTAAAGAGAATAACAACTCTGTTAATTTGTCATTACTGTATCGACTAGGAAAATCTTGATTATAATTGGATGCTGAGCCTGTGACCATGGTAGTTGCCACAGTGGCAAAGTTACAATACCAGGGACCTGTTCCATAAAAGTTACTATGATTATGTTAACCTAGCCATCCAATGGTAACTTGCATGGAATCCTTGATTCTGATTGGCTGTTAATCATCGTTACCATGGTAGTTACAATGGGAGGGCAAAGTTACCATAATAGTAAAATTTATGCAACAGGGCCCAATAGGGGTAACTCTTTATGAAAGAGGTCTCTGATTTGCTTTTATGAATACTTGAGCATATGATACACACAATGTAGATTTTGAGGAAGAAAAATGATGATCTATTTCTGTTTTGAATTAGATTGTGTCTGGACAGTTCCTGAGCCTTACCAATCCTCTTGGCAGTGTTTACGTGGAGGTTGAAGTGATTGGTGTCCCTGCAGATTGTTCCAAGTGGAAAACAAAGGTTGCTTCAAGAAACAGCATCAATCCTATATGGGAGGAAACATTTACATTCCAAGTGTCCTTTGAAGAGTTAGCGTTTGTCCGTTTCACGGTCGTAGACAGTAACAGTTCTAGTACCCTGGCCCAAAGGAGTGTTCCCTTGGTACATCTTAGACAAGGTTAGTATGGCTGTCCTTGAGTCAGTGTTGTCTGTTTCATGGTTGTAGACTGTAACAGTTCTAGTACCTTGGCCCAAAGGAGTGTTCCTCTGGTACTTCTTAGACAAGGTTAGTGTAGCTGTCCTTGATTGAGTGTTTGTCTATTTCACAGTTGTAGATGGCGTCAGTTCTTGCACCTTGGCTCTTAGGAGTGTTCCATTGCTACATATAGACAAGGTTATTGTTGATAAAATGTAATTAATAATAAAAAATATAACATAATAATTGCAATAATGGTTAATACCATTGAAGCATTGACTTTGATTGGTTGTTGAGCCCTGTAACAATGGTAAATGATATTGATGGCAGAGTTAACATAAGTGCAAGTTTAAGCAAACAACCCCTTGTAAATTAACACATTAAACCAATACAAAAACAAATTTCATGGCTTACACAGCAAAATACTGGATTTGTGTCATTGGAAGCAAAAGTAAATGTCAAAGAGTCATGGCGTTGATTAAGTTTTTTTAACCCTAAATAGGCTTTTAATTCTGATTTTGGTTCTTACATTGTATTTTCCATGATTATTATTCACCATTATTAGACTGTTCATTATGATATGGTTGAAAGCAACAATAGTGTTGATGTAAATCGTTGATTGTTGTAGGATACAGACACCTTAGGTTGCGATCGTCTCAGAACGTGGCCCTTGAGATAACAACCCTCTTCATCCATTCTCATCTGGAAGAGATTCAAGATGTAGCAACTGAAGCTATCAATGAATCAAGAAGGAAGAGACAGATGCTATCTAATATGCTCTATTATCATATAGGCAAGGATTCGGATGTCAAGATGGAATTCAAGGAGGTAAAAGAAATTATTATCATCATCATGACCAGTAGCAACATCATTATCATCATTGTTATTGTCATAATTGTCATCATCACCATCATCATTATCATCATCACCATGGCATCATCTTCATCATAATCATCATTATCCAAAGCATGAATTTATTAGCCGTACCTCAAATATCAACAAAATCATATGGCGAACGTTCATTTGCTCATGCAGCCCCTGTTTTATGGAACAAACTCCTAAATTCCCTGAAAAAGATCGATTTAGTTAACAAATTCAAAACAGCTCTTGAAACATACTTATTTAAATTGTACCTATAGCCTCAACAAAATGAACTCAACACTTCTTTTCCTCTCCTTTGTTTTCTCAAGCGCATAGAGACTATTTGTTATGTGCTATACAAAACTGACCATTATTATTATCATTATTGTCATCATCATCATCACCATCATCATCATCATTATCATCATCATCATAATATTGTGGATTAGAATGCGCACACTGTCCAAAGATGCTCTTGATGCTAGTCTTCTTCCTCGTTTTCATCATCTATTCAACATCATCACCTTCTTCATCATCACAACAATAGGATTCATATACATTATTACCGGAATCGTCATCACTTTCTTTACTATCTTTACCATCAGCAGCATCAACATGTGATCATCATTGTCATTTTAGTTGTACGTTTGCTTTGAGATTGAATCCAAATAGCCAAAGAAATTAATTATAATGGCAATGATTTCAGCCCAATATTCCAGAGAAGTTACAGACTTGTCATTTTGCACTATATGGGAAAATATTGATCCATCCTGGAAGCTTTTGTTTTGAAGAAGTGCCTATCATTTATTCTTGACCCCTTAATTCTGTGGTTCTCTAGGGTCTGTACAGGGCCAGTAGATGTATCAAAAGTGTTAAGAATACTTTTTTCATGTTGCTCTGTATTGTTTTTTGTGGTATGTTCAGATGGTTGATGGTTCTGAGGTGAAGAGAAGAGCGTTTCCTCTGACTGTGTTTGGAGTCTTAGATGGAGAGGATAGCACAACCTTGAAAGCAACGCAAGAGACAAAAGCTCATGAGATAGTTGCACAGGTTAGTATCAAACATTTAATCAATAAATTGTCATAAGATCAGTTACATTGCAATTATTTAATTCCTTGGCTCTGTTCAGGAAAATGAAATGGATCTCTGTGCTTGAAAAGGTTCTCTATAATATTTCTTTCCAAGAAACTACAGCCTTTGAGTATGCAATAAATGCTTTGGGACAGAGTTCAAAACAATAGAATATTGCCCATAAACAATACAGGACATTCATTTGAAACATTTTTCATAGACCATGGCTCCTCCTTTTTAGTGCCTATGCAGCTATTTGATATTCTTCATATATGATTAATTTCTAATGGTAACCTCAAATAGTTTTGTATGATTTTCTTTCTTAAAAAAATTGCAATAATTTGCCATTCTTTCTTACACACATATAATGTTGTTTGATTTTTAAATTCAAATAATTTAACGCAACAAAATGCATGTATATTATAGGCCATGGGTCGAGCAGACCGCCCTCTTGAGTCCATGCATGACTATCTCTTGGTGGAGGAGGTTCAAGAGACTTGGGATGATGAAACGGAAGGAAGAACTGATGAACGAGTATTAGAAGGAGATGAGAGAGTTATGGAAGCGCAGGCCAGCTGGACAGGAAAAGGAAGATTTCTCTTGAAGCATCTGCCACAGGTAACGAGCACCCATTTTCTATTTCGTATGGGAATCATGATGATGAATAGCATTTGTATAGCGCCATTTATCTGAAAGAAAAATATTCATCATATTACATTGGCCTGTGTTCTGAAGTCTGGTTTAATGTGGATCATTAACCCTGTGCTAAAGTTATGGGAAGCTGGGAATATCAAGATTGCTTATCATATTGTATGTGTTCTTTCTTTCCCCATGCTTTGAAGGGGAATCAATCTATTTGAGTTAATATCCCCTGATATTAATGAATAAATTTAGCACCAAGTGTGTTGATAAATTGAACTTGTGATGATAGAGGTTTGTGTCATAATTGGCTATCCATAGCTTAACCATAACTTTGGCCTGGAGTTCATTGAGTTCAGAAGACTGGCAATGGTATTTTCAAAATGCAGTACCTATGAAATTAATTAAGTAGACCAAGTGCAATGCAAATAATCCTCGCAATATTTCCATGTTTATGGAAGTGGTGAACTAGTTTTAAGAAAAAGAATCCACAGAGTTTGAAATAAATTGGTTCATTAATGAATGTGGACATACCAGGTGACCAAATCTGTATTAATCTCACATTTTTTAAAATATTCAGTTGGTGGCCCAGGATAATATAATGTAGAATTCAGAGATCCTGAATTTTTTATTTGAATATCTGACAAACACTCACAGTCATGTTAATTTGTATGTAATACCAATATACCATACATACTTATATATTTGTCCTAAATAATATTACTAAATACTAATATAGATTAATAGATGAGTACCCCATACCATCAGCCTACTAACACATTGTGGCTTCATCCCCCCTTCATGCGTATCATGTAGGAAGCTCAATCACCACAGTCAGCTTACGACCTACTGAGAACACCCCGTTCCTTGTTTTACAGAATGTACCGGGTAAACCACCACTCATTTCATCATTCAGTCTTCTTCACCTTGTCCAGGGGAGTGTTTCATAAAACTTGTTACAATAACAAATTTGCAATAACAGTTTAAAGCTACTGAAATCATTCAATTTGATTGGCTGATTGGTGGTAAACTTGTTATAGAAGTTGTGCATTTGTTATTATAACAATTCTTTATGAAATGGGACACAGTTTTCTTTCAAATACATATTCCCTTCCCTTCCAGTTTTGTTTGTATTCTGATTAAATGAAGTCATTTTCTATTCAATTCATTTTTTCCCCCAATTAAATGTTATTATTGTGATCATTCACCTTTCTATTGTTTCCTAATGCTTTCGTTCATGCAGCATGTAGAATTGAATTTCACAGTGATTGTTTTAATTTTTTAATTTTTGTTTTATATGTATTTAATGAAATATTGTAAAACATTTCATGTACAGCACAAAAAATATTCTGACTCTAGAATATTTTCTCATATATTTCCACTCAGAGTAAATGTTCATGCACTTTTCAAAGAAATCAATTTTAATTTTAAGTAGTCCATACGTTCATGACCACTGAACAGGGATGTATTTGAGGCCAGAAGTTGTGAGTTACGAGGTTGCTGGAGAAATCTTCTCCCATAGACTTCGAACTCATGACGAGGGTCGAGAATGAGGCCAAGGCGAGCAAAAGGTAGCCATGAGGCTGGCCTCTCCTACATCCCTGCCACTGAATGACATTTCATTATAATCTTGGTGACCGTTGTAGTATGTTTACATTCATGATCTTGATATTGTAAGAAGGCTCCTACTCATCCGCTTTGGCACCCTTCCCAACATACCTTTGACCTTTTGCAAAAAGAGTTGCATGTTATAAATCTTCACCCATGATACACCTACATGTACATGCACACCTCTGATTATTACAAAATCATTGCGTTTCTTTTCTTTTTCAATTATATCTTGTCTGACTACATCCAATCACTTTCCAGAGACTGCCTTTTTATTTCATACCATACATGTAGCTGTTCACATGTATAAGAATGTCTTTACAACCAACCTACATTTCATGAAATTTCTTATTTACATTGATATATATGAAACGTTTGTTTCTAAATGCTGATCGTTTCATTGCAACTCTCTTTTTTAGGTTATAGGCAATGTTGCCTTACTTTTGTTGAAATAATTATGTTATTAAAGAAAACTTGCAATGTGAAACATTTCTTTTTAAATGCAGAGCATCTTACTATCTTCTGTTTATTTTGTATTTATTTTGTATGTTTGTAGTTCTATGTGTTTTTATATCATGCAGGCCCCCCATGTAAAACAGTATTTCAGTTACTGAAGATGGGGCTACCCTGCTGAAATAAAACTAAATGAATAAATAAACTCTTTAATTGAGGATATTGGCAATATTGTCACACTTGTAAATTGCCAATGTACTTCTGTGTTGCAAATGTTGAGCTGTGGAGCATGTAATCTGACATTCATGATATTCAAATTCAGTATTAAAAATTGTGTTAGCAATGTTTTACATGTATATTTGTCTCACTCCGAGTTGTCTAATATATTTCACTGAGTTAATTTCTAATATTAACATATTAACGTCATAGAGACTCCCATTGGCAGTGATATGCACTATACAACCAACGTTGTATTATTGTTATTATATTGCATCTGTTACGCAGAGTGAGGAAAATTTTAAGGTCAATAATATGCTTCTACCATTGGCTTAGACGTTTTAATCCCTCTCTTTGTATATTTTTTCTATGACATTATTGTTGTGATTATTAGCTTTCTATGTTATAAAACTAAATATTAATGAGATTAATATGATGTAGATAAATAATAACTATTCAATGTTTAAAAAAAGCAAGAAATGTGTTTATCTAAACTGAATGTAACCGTGATATGTTTTTTTTATCTTCAGAGGCATCGTTCTGATGAATGGACATCAATGGATAGCGATGGGAGTGATAAGACATTCTTGGTTTGGGTTTACAACGTCTCTCAGGATCAGCCCTATACGGTCTTCAGAGCTCTTACAAGCAGTACAGCACAGGATATCATAGCTCAGGTAGGTTTAGTGGCGGATCTAACGAGGTTGAACACAATACCATTCCAGGGGCCATGTTGTGTTTGCTCAGTAGTCGGCCTCTTAAAACCAATGTCTAATCTGGTTGGATCTGTGCCTGGGTAGGCTTAGTATAAGCCCTCATCTTACAATCGATCTAATCAATCTTAACTATGGTAAGCCATCAGTGATATAATTCTTTGAAACAGCTAAATTGTTATGGAAAGCCATCAATGATGATCACAATGTGAGAGCATTTATGCATAAATAACTGTCATTAAAAGATTGTCAGAGCAGTGAGGCATACATTAGGCCTACTGTTTTTAATGAGAAAACCTTGTGATTAAACATATGCTTAGTGATGTTGGGATTGCTTGCGTTCTGTAGATGTCATTTATCTGATTGATTACAGTCTTTGTGATCGAGACAGGGCCGAGGTGGTTCATTCATTTATTTTGTCCTTCCGTCAATCTTTTACTAATTTTTTCATTCATTCATTCGCTCAATTTATTTCGTCCATTTCTAGGCTACAGAAAAAGCTCATAGCTTAGACGCTACATTGTAATTCTTCCAGATTCATGCTTTAAGATTTGTACAAGGAATGAAGGATAAATTGATTGGTTGATTGATCAGGTTAGTGATCGATTGATCAATGACAAATTTATTGGTTGATTCATTCAATCCTTCTTTCATTCATTCATTCATTCATTTTTTAATTAAATAAATTATCTCTTTTCTTTAGGCTATGGCCAAAGCTCATAGACTTGACACTAATCCTTCCAGCTTTGTGCTTGTCGAAGATGTGTACAAGGAATGGAGGAATAATTGATTGATAAATCAATTCACTGATTTATCCATCCATCCATTCATTCAATCAGTTTTACTTAATTTGCTATAATCTAGGCTATGGCCAAGGCTCACAGACTTGACGCCAATCCTTCCAGCTTCGTACTTGTTGAAGATGTGTACAAGGAATGGAGGAACCCCGACACCAGCACAGCTAAGAAGAACATTGCTGAGAAGGTTACAAGCAGGGTTTTAGATGATGAAGAGAACGTTGCTGACATTCAGGCTCAATGGAAAACACCAGGAAGGTTCTCCTTGAGAGAAAGAGATGAGGTACATAAGACACTCATGCTTTTCACACTGCACATATTTTCCTTAACCTCAGGAAATTGGTGGGGCTAAGGTCTTAGCCCCACCAATTTCCTGGGGTTAAGCTTAGGCTGCTTAGCCCACTTCAGTTTCACACTACGTTTTAGCAAAGTGGGCTAGCACGGTAAATAGTATGGTACTATCTGGCCCTGCAAAAAGCAGGGTTTCATGCTTATTGTGGTGCTAACACCACAATTGCGGTGCTAAGAAATGCAGTGTGAAACAAAATCGGGCTAAGAAAAAGTGGGGCTAAGCATTAGCCAATCACAGGAGTCGAAGTTGCACATTAATCACGCTCTGTGTGGCAAATCATCAATATTCATGAGCTGTGCGATAGTCCGGGGTTAAGGCGTTAACCCTGGCTAAGCAAATAGTATGGGGTTAAGAAAGACAGTGTGAAACAAAAAAAATAGTATGGGGTTAAGGAAATGCAGTGTGAAAAGCATGTTAGAGTTACTCCTGGCACATACTGCCCAGTGGCTGATCATGTATCGAATCTATCTGAGCAATGCCTGCATATTCTCCATGACTTCTTACACTTTTGCCGACTTTAGGTTATCAGTTTACATGTACATAACTAGCAAACAATCTGATAGAAACAAATGCCAGTTCAAGTACATTATTAATAATAAGCATGTCTATTTCTTATAAAGGATCATAGCAGTAGATTATAAATTGCATGACATTCTGAATTCATTTGTAAACATTTTTTTGGTATTTTTTGTAATGATGTTGATAACTGTAATTACTGTGTTTCTAGGTGCAGGGAAGAGGAAGCAGTGGTACCTTTAAGAGGATTAAGAAGAAATCAAGCAGCAGTAAACCACCATCATCAAGCCAAAGTGCAGGTATGAACATTTGAGCTGATTCTTTGTTTGATCAGATGAGATCCACACTCCTCTGATAATGTGCAGCCCAATGAAATATTTTGCTGGTTTATCAACTGCATATTTTATTGTTCATGACAAGCATTAACCCCCCCCCCCTCCCCCCTCTGGTCTTATTTGAATGGTGCGCTTGGTGTCTGAAATAAAACGCCTGTGCTAATTGGGACCAGCAAAGTTGACAAGCAGACAATTTTTCAAGTATGACAAATATAATTATTAATTCACAATACCTTGGCATAGCAATTAATGTAACTTTATTTAATGAGACTAACGAGCCAAGCAGACTTGGACATCTAGTGAGGCATAGAACATACTAGTAAATCTGATTTGATTAGCAGTAACAATGACGTCAAATCAGTCTGAATTATGTTACAAAATAAAAGATACTACATGTAGGCCTACATAAAATTATTCATGTTCATGTTAAATCTTGTGTAACATTCATGATTTCTCGTATCAGGAAGTCAAGCGTTTTGCATTATTAAATTACATGTAGTAATTATTTTCGTTAACTTTTCTTATTAATTGAATGGCATATCTAATTGACTTCGATTGAACAAAAATTGTGCCATATTGATCTCAAAACTATGCATCATTTTTCCAAATCTGTTTGTTTTTCTTTTTTAGCATCATCAAAGTTGAAGAATCAGACATTGCCTCGGAACTTCAAGCCTGATGAAAAGAAAATGGAATCGATGCAAGCCGAGAAGGAACCTCCTCCCAAACCAGCTTCCCTCCGAAGTCGAATCAAACTTTGGAAGACGTGATGGAATTATTGTTTTATTTTTTTACGTGAATCATCTAGTAGGAGGGAGTATCATCATGGCACCAGGGACCCCGATTCATAAAACCTTTAGTAATAACAAATTTGCAGTAGCAGTTTTAAGCTGCTATAACCATTTGATCTGATTGGCCGATTGCAAACTTTCTAAAGAAATAGGGCATTTGTTATTCTAATGAGTATTTATGAAACGGGACCCAAAGTCAGTAACCCTAATTTGTAAGAGGGCAAATGCTGACTAATATGAGTTATGATGTTGATGATGAACTGCTGTCATTTAAGAGAGGGAGAATCAACATCATTCTAATAACAGGTGTCTAAGACGTCTGTTTAGGGAAAGCAAATCTTTGATTGTCTGAAAGTATTCAAGTGTATTCATGCCAAAGTCATTTATTAATTGCTATCTGATAGCACCTGATGTTCATGTGTCCAAGGATAATTTTTCCTGACTTTATCATGTTCTTTCTATTTCAGATGGATATTAGATTATTATAGTTGTATTAAGACTTTTTAGAAAGGTCTTGTCTTGAGCGTTGGGATGCGTAGAAGGTATGCACTGCTGTTCACGCTATGGGCTGGTTCTCATAAGCATCCATGCTCACTTTACTGGGTAGGTTAACCCAATCAGATCACATTACTATGTAATGTATTACTCATTCTGTACTTATACAAGTACATTGACGCTTTATGATTTTAAATTACTCTGTTTTGAGACACTGTGCTTGCAATTATTTGAATTATTGTAAATGTTCTGTTTATTTTTCTCACCTTTAAATGTCATGTACTTGACCCGTGTCACCGTTGATATTGTTTTTATAAGAAATGAGCATTATGTGTCATATATGACTGAATATGTGTTAACATCTATTCATTTCTTCAATTCGCTTTTTTAAAGTAGATCTAGCAAGCAATGTAAGTTGGTCCATGACTCAGTACTCGGCAGTGGTTATACTTTGCATAGTATACTGTACTGAGATAAAGTATTCCATTGCTATCATTCACATCATAACAAAATCACTTGACCAAGGTAGTATCCAGTCAGATACTCTTGATAAAAAATGTAGATGTACACGTAAAATATTCAATAATTTCATGGTTAAAAGAATGGCTCTAATGCCTCTTGTATAAGACATTCGTTTTACTATTTGACCCCGATGCTTCCATGATACTGTAGTACAGTGCCGTGGATTCATCAGGGTTTGAAACTACAACTTCCTTTGAAACCAATATAAGACTTTGTTGATTATTTGTTCTGATCAATTCAATATAACACTGTTTTTAAGGGTTTTATTATTCTTTTCTATCATATGACTCTGCAGAATTTTTGCACAAAGGCATGATGAAAACACATAAAACTCCATTTGCTTGATGATATTAATATAGAAATGTCTTATATATATCTTCAAGAGCCCCCAAACAAGTATTTTTGTTGAGATTTTCTCTGGAGGATTCAGTAGAATAGTTTCTCATCCAGTTTTTTATACGTTTTTTACAAGTTTGCTTCGACAAACGAAAAAGAAAAACAATTTTTTTTTACTTATTAAAGGACTGCACAAAGACCACGACCTATTTATATACTATAATTCTTCCATCATTACACCCTCCTTGAAAATCTAATCAAGTACAGACAGGTTGCATTACAATTTTCAACTGAAAAACAAAAACTATTACAAGTATTTCCATCACCAAGACTACTACCACCACTGCTACCACCACCACCACAAGTACCACCCCCATATCACCACAACTACCAGGTGCGTATCCAGCATCAGATCCTACAAAGCATTTCATGGGCCCAATTGTCTGGGGACAACAGTGACTCTATTATGCTTAATTGTGCATTGGCCCATACATTTCTTTGTCACAGTTGATGCTGGATACGCTATTTACTACTACCACTACTACTACCACTACTACCACTACTACAACTACTACTACTACTAATACTACTACTCTTACTCCTATAGAGTACCAAAGTGTGACTCATAAATTTTCACTTTTTGCATATCAGCGTTTTTTATACCATATTTTGTTAGAGCATGATGAAAAACCTCCACAACCCAAATTTGGTGGGAATCGGTCCATGGGGCCTCAAGATATGACCTCATGAATACATAATTAGCCTCATTGAAGTCAATGTATTATTGGCCGAACAAACTTCAATGGGGCTAATTATGTATTCATGAGGTCATATCTAAGGCCCCCCATGGACTGATTCCCAACAAATTTTGGTAGTGGGGGTTTTTCATCATGCTCTATCAAAATATTGTATCAAATACGCTGAAATGCTTAAACAAAAATTTGTGACGTCATCACTTTGGTACTTTGTTACTTCTACTTCTGCTACCACCACGACTACCTGTAGTACTACTACTTTTACTGCTACTAATATTGCAAATACTATGTCTGCTACTTCCACTTCTACTGCTACTTATACTACTACTTCTCCTACTTTTTCTTCTACTACTACTACTATTAATATTGCTACTACTATTTCTGCTACTACCACTGCTAATTCTCCTACTACTACTACTACTACTACTACTACTACTACTACTACTACTACTATACTACTACTACTACTACTACTACTACTACTACTACTACTACTACTACTTCTACTACTACTAATAATACTATTGCTACTACTATTCATGCTACTACCACTGCTACTTCTACTTCTCCTACTACTACTTCTACTACTTCTTCTACTACTTCTACTACTCCTACTACTACTACTACTACTACTAGTAATACTACTATTTCTACTCTACTACTACTACTACTACTACTACTACTACTACTACTACTACTACTACTACTACTACTACTATTGCAACTACTATTTCTGCTACTTCCACTTCTACTGCTACTACTACTACTACTACTAATACTACTACTACTACTACTACTCCTACTACTACTACTACTACTACTCCTACTACTGCCACTAGTAATACTACTCCTACCTCTTCTTTTTTCTTCTACTACTAGTTTTACTTCTACCAATACTACCACTATTTTTACTGTACTACTAGTGTGTAGAGTGCTACACGGTGGATTAGTCTCCAAACTTTGAAACAGAGGGTTGTGGACAGGAATTAGCAATGGCGTAAATTCCTTCAGCAGGAAATTGATCCACAATGTGCTGCACTCAACTCAGGTGAGGTAAATGGGTACCTTACGGTAATTTATTCCTTGAGTGTTCTTAATAGCTGCTCTGCTAAAGCCACTGTAATTACACTGCAGAATGTTTTAGAGTTAAGTGCTGTATAAACAAGCATAATTACTACTACTCATGATATTACTACCATTACTACTACTACTGCTACTGCTACTTCTATTATTACTACTACTAATAGTAAGAGTACTACTGCTGTTAAAACATTTTCTTGTAATAATACTATTCCTACTACTAATGCTGTTAGTAACCATACTACTACTACTCAAGGTATACGTAGAGGTGATATGGCTGATTGGATACCACAAGGTCCGGGGTTCTTATTTTTCATCTTTTAAAAAGGAAACAACAACTACTACTACTACTTCTACTTCTACTACTACTACTACTACTACTACTACTACTACTACTACTACTTCTGCTGCTGCTGCTACTACTACTATACTACTACTATTACTACTACTATACCACTACTACTACTACTACAACTATCACTAATGCCACTGTCTCTACTCTACTTCTACCATTGATATTATGAATATGCTTATCCTTACAATACTACTACTAATTCTATATACTACTTATACTACTATAGCTGCTACAACTACTCTTACTAGTGCTACAAATATGGTTATTACTGCTACTACTAATACTACCTTATACTGATATATAACTATTTCCTCGACCACAACAACACTACTACTACTTCTATATACTACTAATACTACTATAGCTGCTAAAACTACTCTTACCAGTGCTACAAATATTGCTACTACTGCTAGTACTACTACTACTACCTTATAGTGATACATTTCTATGTTCTCAATCATCAATACTACCTCTGCCAATATACTATTCCTACTTTATGTACTACTACTCCTACCACTGGTGTTACTACTACTGCTGCTTTCGCTGCCATTAGTACTTCCTCTATTACTAATGCTACTATTATCCCTATTATACTACTATTACTGCTAATTTGATCCTTAAATCAACAACTACTATTACTACTAATAACAATGATATTATGACTACTACTTCTACTACTACTACTACTACTATTACTACTACTACTTCTACTACTACTACTACTACTTCTACTACTACTACTACTACTACCACTACTACTACTACTATTACTTGTATTAGTAGTAGTATTAATATTAGTAGTAGTAGTAGTAGTAGTAGTAGTAGTAGTAGTAGTAGTAGTACTACTACTACTACTACTACTACTACTACTACTACTTGTACTACTTCTTCTACTACTACTACCACTGCCACCAATATTGCTGCTGCTTCTTATACTACTACTACTACTGTTACTACTACTGCTACTATTGATATTCTACTATTTTCTCTACCATCAATACTACTTCTACCATTATACTACTGCTTCTTCCTATACTTCTGCTCTCACTACTATATGTACACCAACTACTTTCACCACCACCACTACATACTGCTACATATATTGCAATCAGTACTGCTGTTGATGTGACTACCACTACTACTATTACTCATTATTCATGTCATATCTACATCTACAGCTGATATTACTATTACTTCGAACATTATTAACATTACTGCTACAGTGTACTTCTATTTCTGATGATACTACTAGGCCTACATACTGTAACTAATTACTACTCTTTTCCCTATTTTACTACTATTATCAGTATACTATTTCAGCTATTACTATGACACTTAATATTACTACTTTTACCACTACTAGGTCTACTACTAGTAATAATAATAATTACTACTACTACAACTATTACTACTAGGACTAATACTACTATTACTATTACTACTACTTCTTCTACTACTACTGCTACTACGAATACTGCTGCTGCTGCTGCTACTACTACTACTACAGGACTACTACTTCTACTGCAACTGCTACTTGTACTTCAACTAAAACTATGACTAATCAATTAGAGCTTTACTACTATGTTACCTACTCACCATCATATTACCCTGTATACTATACTACTGATACTTTACTTCTGCTGCTACAAATACTGAGGGGGGGAGGGGGCTCTCACTGTCATTAAAAGGTAACCCCATACTCGTCCAAAAATGGGCCCTAAACACTGTGAATCATCCTTGTTCACACTACTTGCTTGATTTGATGAAATGTATACCCTTTTCACCTGTCCACGGTTGAAAAGTATACCCTTTCTGATATTGGTACCCTTTTCAGTGTATTTGTGCACATAGCCCCCCCCCCCCCCAGCAAATACCATCCTTTTCCATCATTTCTTCTATTTCTTTTTTATCCAAACTGCTCTTCACTATTTACATATCTCTAATGGTAAATTCTGTTGAAAATATGTGAACCATATTAAAAGCCACAAACTTAAACTGTTTTGTATCTACCATTTAGATTTTTTTTTAATGTAGACATTCAGGCTGGACACGACAATAATTTTCATAATTGCACGAAATTCAAAGTTTAAGATTTCTCACCTATTTTACTTTAAATCAAATTTAGGCTACTCAATGACTACAGAGCTTAGAGTGTGACTTGGTCCATATATACCTGTGTTTTTTCTTCTAACTCCCATTTCTTTAAAAAAAAATCAACCATTGTACTAGTAGTTTTGTAATTTTTGATGGCTTGGTGAAAATACTTTATGTAATTATCTAAAGCTAGATCTGAAGGAAAAGGTCTTGACACTACTGATTCCCTCATATTTATTTATTGTGGAGTGGCCATAAATTGTGCAATAATATGATAAAATGTCTATTTCAGTTCTTTTCTTGTAAGAAAATGAAATTTGGCTTTATTTGCAACTCTTATTGTATGAAAATGGCAATGGCTTTGACAAATCATTTTATGTGAATCATACTTAGGGTATTTTATGTGTAGGGAATTGATTGTAAAAAAAAAATACTCAAATGAAAATATATGTATATTTTTTTGAAATTTTTATATGTTTCAGAATAACATTCAGTCTCATTTTAAGTTAATTTTTACCCTCATATATAAATTACAAAGCAGGTCTTTATGTACATTCATGTCATGTTATTGGTGTATTTTGAAATATTTCGAAACACGGCAAATCCTATGAATAGTACTGCAATGCAGATCACAAAATGGTTAATGATAAATAGATGATTATATAGATATTGATATTCAACAAGATTGTACTTGCTTTAAGCTCATGATAGACAATATATCTTTTATTCTTCTAAAGGTATATGGCAGGAATTGACTGATTTAACTTTAAAAATTTATGAAATATCAATAAATTCATCAGTTCTCTGTTTTTGTGGCATAATTTTATCTAATATTGTTTTTGTGTTCTTTAACATGTACATTGATAAAACATTTTAGAGGAAGAATGAGTAATTTGACTAGCATTTTTTGCAAGGCTCTCTTTTGGAAGTATTGAGGATTTGTAAGACTTGTAATTGCTTAATGGGAAGATTACTTTTGAAAAGAAAATGAAAGAGAAACGAAATTTTATGAACAACTTTTGTGAGGAAAGCTGATGAGGCATTTGAATTCTTTCTTTATCATGCATATTTAATGGGGAACCGGTGATAATTTAACACTTTAATAATGATTAATCATCGTTTTGATGATGAATTTAACCATAGTAGTATGATGTGAATTGATATTGATCAAACACGGTGTGGTTTACAACCAGTTTTTTTGTATCAAAAATAAAAAAAGTTCCCAGATGTAGCTCACACCGCACACGTGTGTGACCAATTAACTTCTGGTAGCTTAAAGGTAAGAATACAGCAAGAGGGATAACGCAAGTAGAAAGTTTTACAATGATTTCTCCTCAAAATGTAAGAAGAGAATGAGAAAGCGGTGCAAGCGCTAGCTATTGTACGAGTAGGCCAGAAGGTGTTGGGTCACATTTTACTTAAGAGGAAGTAGAATTTCTAGGTCAGTGCACAAAGTGAGTGGTAAATTCACGCCACGCGCTATATCCTGGAAATTTTTGTTATTGCCAATAGCGAGAACTGACCAGCAGTTCAACTTCCCCGATTGTTTTAAGCCACTGTGATTATATATTTGGTGTATGGCAAGAAATGTGGTCTTGGGCACTGTCAACAAAAGTCCAACCGGTTTCTTCCTGCTGGAATCCACTCAGCATCTTTTAATCACTACTCCTGCCACGTTTATCATAGACAAAACAATGGAAAATGCAGGAAAGTCACTCTAAAAGAAACTGGGGAAGACTTCCCTCAGCATCGTTTCATCACTACTCCTGCCATTTTGACATCTAGACAAAACAATAGGGAATGCAGGAGAGCCACTGAAAGACAATGGGAAAGATTCATCCTCAGTGCCTTTTCATCATTATTCTTGCCATTTTGACAATGATAAATCAATTGGGAATGCAGGAAGCCACTGTGGAAGATGCTGGGGAGAACTGATGCTTAAATATGAATCACACAGTCTAATATCAGACCTGCCAACCAGTACGTTTTGGGCGAATTTAGTACGTGTTTGCAACCAAAATACGGCAGTACGTTTTTTCTTTAAAAAATATGTTTTTGTATAAAAAACAAAATCGTAATTTATTGAGAACAATCGTTTCTATATGTCTCTATTTCATAAAACTAACACAAATATGGTTATTAGATCAATGTAATTTCAGGTAACTTGTTTTTTTTTTTCAATCATTTTGTTAAAACCAGGGTGAGATATACACATGTTTAAATGTTTTTTTTTTTCATCTGCGAGAGCAGTGCGCATTTTAGCTTGCATGCAGCTTGAGCGCCGCGATGAGCGAGTGCGCCATGCATTTTATTAAGAAATACACTTTTTTTAATCACAGAATACACTTCTTTTAATCACAGAATACACTTCTTCATTCCTAGAGGTTGGCAGGTCTGTAATATATGTACTTGACCAATTATTTTGAAATTAAATGACAATGGGCAAAGAAGCAATTTAGCTAAATGGTTATAGGACAATATCTGGGATTAGACCATATGGGAATGGAAAAAAACAACAGAAGACCAAGTGCGAATTTCATTCTTGTGGCATGATGAATAGACGAGTGTACTCAAAACATGCAATTTAATTGCATTAGTCATTTTGTGAATCGAGGTAAAATGAAGAACTTGTCCTTACCCTTCATCATAGTTACATCATCTATGCGGCATATTTGAAGTCCCTGTAGATACATGTATGTGTATAGTGATTACTGTTTTTATAACATTTGACAACTCAAAACTTTCTCGTTCACTTTTGTTCAAACTGTCTTTTATTGTTACTCTGAATTTTCTGTTGTATGTTTAAACAAATTTCCACCCCATTGGATTCTGCTTAACTTCATTACATTTAGCTTTCTAGAGGTGAATATCGGAGATGATATGGCCAGTGTTCTTTTTATTGTTTTTGAAATGGTATATGATGTTCAAATTTTTGTCATTTTCATCTCAATTGAAGCTATCTGCCTTGTGATTTTTCTGAACTTTTTAAGTAGAGAATGGAAATTGACAGATATTATATAGAAAATAAAAATATTGCACAAAGTTCAAACTTAATTGCTCTTTCAGCATGAAGAGTGTTTTGTGAATACATTGTGATATTAGAATGCTTCATTATTTATTTTCTAGAATACTTTTATTGCATAATTTATATGTGCAGTTTATGCCATGTTCTCAGGCTTTTGATTCCGTATGAAAAACATATTTCGTAGAAAAATTGATAATAAATGACTTATGTTCAAGTCCAAAGAAAGCGAATTTACGTAGTGTGTGTAGCTGGTTGTAATTTTGCCTTCTGTATCTTTTAAGATTTTGATAGAATGAATTTATCTATTTATTGGAACATGAGTCCAAGTCTGATAGTTGCGAAGGTTCTAGGACCACGAGTTACTGAACGAAGCTGCTCTACAATAATTAGCAGAAATACATGTAGAGGGAGGTTTACTACCATGGCAAATGAAATGAGTAAATTGTTTGGGTGTACCAATGAACAATGCAATTATGCATTCTGCCGTTCACTGACAAAAGGAAGCAACTCTTTTTTTTCCTTCAAAATTGACCTTTTTTCTCGAGTTGAGATATTTCCTTTATGCTACTCATGATGCTAAAGGAATTGGGATCCCATAGTGCTCAATTTGTGAAATATAAATGTTTCAAAAGCAATTAAATATATGTTTCCACATACATTGTAAACGCAATGACACAATGACTCATTCCGTAGAGTTGCTTCATTTTGTTTGTAGATGGGAGTACTTAAATGTATTTGAAATAGGTTATGTACTCAATATTCTTTAAAACAGCAGATTAAAATAGAAATTAACTCTAAAAAAAAAACAGATTTTTTTTAAATTGTTCATTATGTTATGTGGTTTTATAAAAGTGAGCCTCATGCAATTTTTTATATCATCAGATCACTGCGTACCACTTATCATGTGCATTTGCACAAAAAGACAGCTGTCAAGCTATACAAAGTCTTTTACAAATTTTGAGACTTTAAGTTGTATTTATATCATAAATTTTATTTAAGGAAAACATGTATGTACAGTGAATCTAGAAATTTTGACCAAGGCCATATGGCCATATAAAAGCATAGCAGGTCACACAACACATGAACCGTCCCAAAATATGGATCATTTTGTAAGAAGTTATTATATAACTGCAACCATACCAGTTTATAAAACGTCCCTTCAATGAGAACAATCTTCAAATATATCTACATAATTTAAATAAAAATGCAATATAAACATAGCTTTATTTTTCATACAAGTATTTACATGAATACACAATGTTTTATGTACAGTCAACATAAGTTTTGCATACAAATATCACTATTAATCCTTAATTGAATTTGAAGACTAAAGAAGAAATCACAATATATCATGCAGTTCCCGTCACAAATTTGTGACAACCGGCCAACACACTATTCATTTTCTTTGATATTTAATTGAGTAAAACATTTTCTTCACATTTCCTCTTTTTAAAAAACCTGAATAGTGTTGCATACATCTACTGACAATAAGTTTTAAATAAATGTTTGTTCTTCACACACCCCCCCCCCAAAAAAAAAAATGCATGGTGCAAGAACAGAAGAAAATACATTTCTATAAATTGGTACACTACATGTACAACAAACTTTGTTAAAATAATTGAGTCACAATTTCATTCATTCACCCAAGTGGTGTAACATTCTGCTTCACACTAGTATCAGAACTCAGTGCTAAAGTGGTTCAATGGTGAATCGGACAAAAACAAAATCCATGTTCTTCAATATCAAATGCTATCCACAATTCTGGGGAGAACAAACCTTGGGCTCAGTTGCTTTATTTGGAGACCATAGGGACAAAATAAATATGATTCAATTCCGTAAAGCATACTTTCCAATGATAATTTAATATTTTTTTGTGTGAAAAAAAAAGACATACAAACGACTGTGTATAGACATCCTTTATTCCTGTATCTGATAGTATTCTGCAGTGTGATAGTTAGCGTCTTGGTTATGATCATAAATTTCAAACACAGATTAAATTCATTTGAGCCAAAGTCAGAAATGGCTATATATACAGTATAGATATCACAGATGCAGATACAAAACTCGGGTTTTGTGGGTACATGGAGGTACATCAGTTTATGTGGCATATACATGTATACAAGCGTTGTGCATTCAGCTGTGCTGGGAGCTGCCACAATCATGTATTTGTAACTTTGCGTAGGTCATTTTAATATTTGATCATTCTAACATTTGCAATGAACCACCAACTGACTACACAACTGTAGACTGATTCCTATATATATATCCCTTTCTTTGTCAGGGGTATAATAAAATGGTTACTAGTATATGCTCCACTTGCATATATTTTTATTAATAGGGGCGCATCCTGCATTATTGAGAAACTTTATGGAATTGCTCGGATATAATTACAAATGAAACACATTTTGGAACAGAGACACATCTGCTATAGCACGCACCTACACAGACAGACAATCAGTCTATAAAGACCACAAATTTGTTTCCCCTGGAATTGAATTCCCCATTGAAACATGTATTATAGGAACCTGTCCAAAGACCCCATTTTCCTTGTATATGGTCTTTCTATACAGGAGTCCTTGTACATTGACACTATCGTACTGTACAATAACATGACTTGTTTGTGGTATTATGTACCAATCCATAAAACCTCGGTGGTATTTACCCTCTATCAAATCATGTCAATGAACAAAAAGAACAGGGATCAAGAATATGCCAATTCTTAAGCAAGAAAATACCATTTCAAACCCCAAAGGATTTGTCATAGAATAATTACAGGTAAATGAAATATACTGTACTTGTCTTGCAGGACAGTGTACTATGTTTCAGCTATTCTGTGTATTCTGTTTATCCTTGTGATTATATCTGCTTCCCTCTCTTTCAGTTTCAGTGCAACCTCAACCTATGATTGAAGACAAATAAAGGGACATAAGCTAAGCATTAATACATTTTTCTTCAACTAACTTCTATTAATATTTAGGAATAACACATGAAATGCATTGTACATGAACAGTTATCAACTGAGAACTATATTTCCAAATTGATAATGTGATATTGAGAGACCAGTTTATAATGCATACATTGTGACAAGATACAATATATTGAAACAAAATTAGAAATAATACAATAATATAACAAGGAGATGAAACTATAACAATAGCAATAGATGAAATTATGTCAGTAAGTGGTCTTGAATTCCATAACATTCTGCCACTTGATTTAACCTCTTGTCAAAGAAAGAAGTCAAACAATAACAGATATGAGAGATAGGAATTAAAGATGAATTTCTTACCTGTAGCCCAGCAAACATTTCTTTTGCCACCTTATCAAAGACAGTCTTGACTTCCTCTACCGTTACTCCAGCTAGGACATCCTTTACCTCATCTCCATCACCTTCAAGATACAAATACAATACAATCAACTTTATGTAAGACATCCTTCACTTCATCTCCTTCACCTTCAAGATACAAACACAACACAATTATCTTTATGTGGGATATCTTTTACTAAGTCTCCTTCACCTTTGAAATACTAACACAATACAATGATCTTAACGTAAGACATATTTCGCTTTATCTCTGTTACCTTTATACAAACTTAATGCAATCACCTTTAGGCATTCTAAATTTGACAAATTCAGATGTTTCTCGAGACTTGACTTTTCCTTTCTTTTACACCCTTCTGTTAGTTTTAAAATGATGTACAAGTGAAAATATGCAGACATACATGTATATTCTTTCATTGATATCAAATATTAAACTGTGTGACTCTATGTATAGCTGCATGCTGATTTCAAAATCAATATGAAGTAAAAATCTGAAGGCTTACCTAAAGATGGAGCAATACATGTAATTCTTTTGTATGAAGTCAACACAATTTGAGGTAGAAAGAAAAAATGTTAATGCAATGCCGTGTCTGACCAAGCCCAAGTATTCAATTTTCCATGTATAATGGTACAGGCAAACCTCCTTCACCAACAACTTGTGCATGTGTATATGCACCGAGTGTCTATAAACATCACAAATTTGGTTTCCTTCAAAAGAAGAAGATTTTTTGCCAATTTCAACATGTCCATAAAGACCACCTGCTCATAAAGATTATATTTATTGTTTTGCTTGGGTGGAAATTGCATACATACAAGTTTGACTGTAATAATAATATTATATTATTCATTATATTTTTCCACATATAAAAATAGCCTTTT
This sequence comes from Lytechinus pictus, assembly GCF_037042905.1. Lineage (NCBI taxonomy): Eukaryota > Metazoa > Echinodermata > Echinoidea > Temnopleuroida > Toxopneustidae > Lytechinus > Lytechinus pictus. The sequence continues at coordinate 10,281,704 of NC_087256.1, read as the reverse complement.
GCTACATTACAAAACAGTTGAATATGTGCGAGACAGGTATGGGAAAGTGCAGGGTGTAACTCTGTTTTGGCACTGAAAATATTGCAGATAATCAGGACAACAACAAATGTTATTCATATCAATACATGTAAGTAATGACTGGTTTCCCTGATGACTTACCTTGTTCATTCATGTCATCTCCAGTTATCTCTGGAACCTTCTCGTCAGCATTCTCATCCGCTGCCTCCTCTTCTTCTTTTGTTTCTTGAGGGGGTGGGGCGATGTGGCTGAGATAGACAGCTTCTTCAATTCCTTCTTCCAAAGGAGGAGGGTATGGCATGGAAGCGGCAGGTAATGTCTCAACACACAGCTGGGAATCAAACAAATCAGAGTCAGCACACTCAATCGACAAACCAATTAGAAGCAGATATGCCAAAATTTTAATCAACATTTGGATTAACTCAAGGGGTGGACAATAACTTAATCATTTAATTGAATACTGTATAATTTGATCATAACCAATGAAAGTTTTCTGAAATAAAAAGATTTTTTTTTACATGATTCTAAATCTTATTTTCATAACTTCATAATCAGAGCTGCCAAGTTGTATTTTGCATTTTCAGTATTCTTATCCCCCAAAATCAGTATTTTGACAAAAAAAATCAGTATTTTTACCGTGTGAGATAAATATTTTGTATTTTTCCCCAAAAAAGTGTATTTCATAATAAAATGCTTGGCGCACTCGCCCATCACGGCGCTCAAGCTGCATGCCACTGCTCTTGCAGATGAAAAAAAAAAAACATTGAAACTTGTGTATATCTCACCCTGGTTTTTACAAAATGATTGAAAAAAAAAAACAAGTTACCTGAAATTACATTGATCGAATAAGCATATTTATGTACGTTTTTTTACAAAAAACATATTTTGTAAAGAAAAAACGTACTGCCGTATTTTGGTTGCAAAAACGTAATACGGCTAAAACGTACTGGTTGGCAGGTCTGCATAATGCAAATCAAATCTGAATTATATTTCTGACCTTTTTGTTATATCATTTTAAGTTTAAAACAGGTTTTTCTAATACACAATTATCAGAATCCCAGGCTGGTATTATCTATTAAAATCTCACTTTATTATGCATGTCTCAATCAATCACTTCTTTCTCATTTAAATGTGAATATTTTTAAGTGTATATACAATCTTCAAATGTAAATAACATTCAATGTAAACATTGCACAATTATTCTTTGGACTACAGCATTGTATTCTGTTTTATATCTAATAAACCAAATTGAATTGAATTAGAAAAAAAAACTGTTATCACTAAACTTACAGGCATTTATAATATGATGAAACAAGGATTTCATTCTGACAATATGCCTTTGTCGATTCAATTATTGTCATAATAATCATCTCTATCCAATGTATACATACCTCCCATCACTCATAGATCTGTACCTTTTGCCAAACCTTAACAAGCATTCGTTAAAGAACCTTCTTTCTATTTTTTTCAAAGGATATGATTTTGAAAATCATAATGATTAATGGGAACATTTTGATCTACATGTACTTTTCTTAACGAAGAATATGATGTGTCGGAACTTACATCAGTGCAAATTATTTGTTCTTCTCTTTCACCATGATGAAGGAACTGATACAGACTGTAATGCTGGAATAATCTATGAAACAAAAAAAAGCATAGAGACAGAGTGACAATGATTTAGAAAAGATGGTGAACAAACTTCATTGATATGTTATAATATCATCATGCCCGTCAAAAAAATATGTGGCAACACCTGCCTCATTTGATGAGAACTAATTCATTGAATCCTAATGCTGACTGAAGAATGAAGAATTTAGATTTCTTTTATTATTCAAATTCAGCTTGATTCAGCTTTTATCTCATAAAATTATGGAATTTCTAATTGTTTCAGAAAAAAACCTATTTAATAAACTAAAAAAAATTATATGAAAATTGACATGACCTAGAAATTTCAACATGATTGAATATTCATGAAATTTGCTAAAACTGCATATCAGATAAATCAAAACTTACAAAAAGACATAAATCATTATCTGTGAGAGTTTCATTGAATCCTAATGTCTGTTTCATATCCCTACCAAATCTCGTTTCTATTTGTTTCATGTCTTTTTATTGTGGATATAAAAGACATGAAAACATTTACAGAAAAAATTATCTACATATTGATCATTGTAAAGAGCATATTGTGTGAAATTTCACTCAACTTACGTAGTTTCTAAGAAGCTGGTAATGAGTTTGGCCTGCTTTAAGCTCAGAAAGTCTAAACCTCCATTAGCTTCATCCACATTGGTACCAATACCAACCATCATTTTCCTCAATTCAGTCAGATTTTCTGCAGCTGTCATATTATCTGTTCATAAAGAAGTAAAACCCAAACTTTTCTTACAAACCAAAACTTGATAGATATGGCTAAATGTTAAATCATCTGATGCCTTGATCCTTGGATCTGATAAATTTATTTTAATTTTTTTTTTTTTTTTAAGTTCTCTAAGTACTCAAAATTCACCATTCTGCATTATCTGGGAAACCTAGTTCTCTGCAGGTACATGTAGTTGGATCAAGTTCATTAAGGTTGACTACCAAATCTGACATTCCACTCATCAATACCTATGTGTCAGGGATTGCATTAATCCAAGCCTTTGACGCCACTTTCACTTGGCTCATTTTCTCTCTCATTGGCTTCAGAGACTTGTTGTGCCCTATTTTGTAGAGTGTTGTGGCCCAGTCTCCGGACTTTGAAACAGAAGGTCGTGGGTATGAATCCCAGCCATGGCATAATTTCCTTCGGCAAGAAATTTATCCACATTGTGCTGCACTCGCCCAGTGCCTATTAATATGGCGGCTTAGCTACAGCCGGGGTAATAATATGATACCAAGTATCAAAGCGCAGTTGAGTATATGCACACAGTAACTGCGCTATATAAATGGACATATTATTATTATTACATTTCATCTCCCACATTTGTTCTGTAATAATAGTGATGTGCCTCTAATAAAGTGACCTTATCCTTAAAATGAAATTCATAGCCTGGATTTTTGTTCCATTATAAATAACAATGACGATTATCACAATGAAGAAACAACAACGATGCTAATAATAACGATTCTGGATATAAATACACAATGATTACCTTTGATGTTTGCCATGAGTGTATGTACGACAGTAAAGAACCCCGAGACCTGCTGAGCATCAAAGTTTTCTTCTTTAGCCCACCAGAAAGCAGACGTGTAGTAATCTAATAAAGTTGCATCTTTCAAGTCTGTTTTGAAGTCAGAGAGTGACAAGATCTCAGACAAAGACCTAAAAAAAAATTAATGGATAGGTTTATTCCCAGATTAATCAACTCAATATAACAAAATTCTAAAAAATGTATTCAGATTGAAAACCAATAAAAATAATCAAGTAGCATATGTGGTATATGTGGTTATTATATTCCATTTAAATACAATAACAATTAGAATAATCATTAAATCTATATACATGTATTCATGTGGTAATCGTAAACCCAACTTCTGGATAATACATTGTAAAACGGAACATCAGATAATTGTAAAATCTTTGAGATGAAAAACTTTAATCCTTGACAGGGACATGTTGAGAATTAATTGAATGAATGGAAGACTGTCAATGAATAACAAATATAACACATTGAAGTAATACGAAAAAAAGCAAGAATGATACCCCCCAAAAAAAAAAATTATAATAATAATTAAGAAAAATAATAATAATAATGTATAAATGAATAAATAAATAAATGAAATTAAATAAATAACATAAGAAATGAATAATAAAAATATCAACAAATCAACAAATAAAAATAAAAATAAGACCAGAAAATAAAACCAGAACAAAAATAATGATAATAATAACAACACTTTCATCAATAAAAGTAATAGTAGTAGTTTCCAATCATCTGCACAATAATATTATATTGTAAACAGACATTTAAGGACTTCCTCCCAATTTTACAAAAAAAATAAGACCAAAAATTCTTACTTTTCAACATCTTCTATTTCTAATGCCAATAATGATTGGACTTGTGAGTTGGTGAGAACCTTCCATGCCAATGATTGCTCTTTCTCCACAGCCTTGGCTTCTTCATCCTAAGATATAAACAGATAATAACCAGTAAAATGCAACATAATTACTGTAAAACGTTCATTTGCCATGCAGTATCTAGTACCACAGCACTTATTATAAAATAATAATTGTTTACAATCAATATACAAATTTCATTATCTAATAGATAATTTTAATCTATGAATTCTTCAAAACGGCACTTCGTAACATAGCTCATCGAAGCGGTTCAAGGGTCACGCCTATTGTATTGGTGGTGTTTACAAATGGATCGAGGGATCTACACGAGATCTGTCTGGTAAGAAACCTCTCATTTTTCATACTATCATATTTTTTACCCCTTCAATTCATATGCATTAGGTATATGAAAGTTTATAGGGTCGTCTTGTCTTGTCTTTCCGTTAATGCCCACAATCATTATATTGATTATTATGGCATATGAACGTCAAGATTGACTTGACCTGAATTTTGCCGGGACCGGCAAGTGCAATACATCGGGTGATCACCCTACTCTTTGACTAATAGTGTATTGGTTTTAACGTCCATAGGTTGTGACTCTCCTATACACGGGACCAATATTTGCATCCTTTCCGATGGACGGAGTGTTTTCCAACTGCATTCACACCTGCACTGAATACAGAGGTGAGGCACGCTAACACTCACACGACGCTATAGTATAGGCTAGCATCAGATTTTTTGTCAGACGCGTTTCGGCATAAGCAGGACTCGAACCCCTCACATTGAGATCTACAATCTGAAACGCTCTAACCGACTGAGCTACGCCGACTACGCTGCCTCCTTTTTGCTAAAATTAGAGTATTTAGAAATAGTATCTAGAAAGTTAGACCAAAAGCTTCGGTCTCTGTTATGTTGGTTGTTCAGCTGAACTCCGTTGGCAATACCGTACTCACCAAATACAGTCTTTACAGAGACCGAAGTTTTGGCGCGATCTGTACAGGGGACTCAATGGCCATATGTTTATGTGTATTAATTTCGGATAAAACAGGGCAGTGAAGTTGCGCGACAGCCGAGGTAAACTAAGTCACTGTTTTTGTTCCTTAATTTAACTTGATTTTCCCCGTTTTTTTGGCAATTAATGCCAAGAGGGAATATTAATTTGCATTTCGGTTAAATTTCAAAAATTTGATTCATTGAAGACAAAAATTGAAGAGCCCCGACGGGGGGATTTTGCATTGTAAGTCCCCGAATGGTGGCTGCACGATAGCGAGCCATCTGTGAAGGAGGAATTTTTTTTTTTTTAATGTTAAAACTCCTCGAAACAGACGGCTGCCAGCCGTCTACTAGAAAGTAGATCAGGTCTAGTTCCTATTCAGACAGTAATCTTTGTCAGCGGAAGCTTTTTATGTTTTTATTGCTTTTATATTTTCGATTGTCGACCGCAAAAAAGGGCAGAGGCCTATTTGAAACTATTTCTGCAATTCTGTGTCTGTGATACTGTCTTACATACAACGCAATAGATGGGACTGTTCATAAAAAATAAATCCGGCCCGATTAATTACGTCAAACCCCGGGGCAAATTTCAAACCAATAATCCTCATATCACTTTTCTTACATTCATGGTTTTCCAGTCTACATCTTTGTAAGCATCTGGCCCTTTACCAGTTGGTTGAATCAATATTTGAGACGTTTTGCCTTTCCCTTTTCTGGACGACATCGTAATCGTTGCTACGGCGATAGACGCAGTTTTTTTTATTTTTTTTTTGGCTAGTTAAGTTTGACGCAAGCTGGCGCTATAAATTTTCTACCAAGGCCCTATATATATATGTTTATATATATATATAGGGCCCATAGAGATGTATACTAATATAGGGCCTTGTTTTCTACGAGATCTTAATTATGGAGGTGCCGTGGCCGAGTGGTCTATAGAGGCGACCGCCTTACGATTGGTCTGCGACCCGATTTCGGAATAAAATGTAATAGAATTTGATGCTAATATTGAGACTTGAAATATCATACCGTGTAATATTCTAAATCATCGTAAGAATACCTATGTTCAAATATGTGACTTTGCTATCATCCTTCTTAGAATAAAAGCGAATTTAATATCTGGTCGTAATGACGTCATATCAGTCGTACGATTGGCTACGATTTGAAACTAACTTGGCCTTTACTCCAAAATAAAGGCTTGCAAACTTTCAAAATGGTTATATTAGTATTCTTTTAATTAATTTTAACCTCAAATGAAATGATATGTTCCATTCACATTTTCAGAAAATGAGCAAAATGCAACTTGTTCCAAAATCGGATGGCGAACAGTCGTAAGGTGTGCGGTGGCCTTAAGGCGCCTGGCTATACATAAAATGTCCGGGGTTCGATCCCCGGCCGCGGCACCTATGCCCGTGAGCAAGGCATTTAATATACAATGTTCTTTTATCCTTCTTTCAAATAATTGGAAATGCTATATGCATTATTGGTAACTAAGTGTGCACTTGTTTGTTTTAAAAAAAAAATTATTCGCGGCTCTCTGTAATTTAGAATCTGACACGTGCCCCGGATTCGCGCGCCACTAGCAGGTCATGGACACTGTCAGGATACCAGAACATGATCAATTTAATTGATTTATGTCATATGAGATAGATTATAACATTCTAAATGATTATAATTTGTCAACTATGTTTTCATTGTTTATCTATCTATTGATTTGTTAATTTTATTTACATTTTTATTACATTTTTCTAGACCTATAATTTATCATTCACTTATTTATTTTTTTGTTTATTGTTAATATTTCAAATAACGGCATCGATCAGTTAACATGTTCGATTATAATAGATTCTCTTTTTTTGCGACGCTTGCTCGTAGAATATATATGAAAGATATAGTTTCAGGCAAGGCGGGTCCCCCAAGCATTTATCCCTCTCACTTTCTTTGTTTATTGCCTGTATGAATCAAATGAACCACTCTTCCCTTCTGCCATATTCCCCAAGTTTTTATTTTAGGAAATCTTTAAATTTTCTTATCTATACAGTGCCCCGCAGTGAGCAATGTTGTTATGAGTTAATTTTACTACCTTTTTGGTCTTGCGTTGCTGAGAAAGCTGCATTGGGAAGAAAAGTGAGAAAAGAGATTATTGTAATACGTGAAAATAATAATAATAATGATAATAATAATAACAATTATACTTGCTTTAATCCTATAACGCTTGACTTACTTTATATCAAAAATCTCTATAGCGCTCTACAATAATGCAAAATAATTACCCTGGCTTTAGCAAAGAAGCTCTTACGGTCGCGCTCAAGCGCTTCATTAAGGAATAAATTCCGGCCAGGTACCCATCATGCAACCGCGTAGCCAGGATTTCATTTTGGAGGGGGCGGTAAATGCACGCGAAGCGTGCCAACACTTACAGAGCGCGCGAAGCGCGCTCCCTAGGGGGTGGGTGCAGGGAGGGGGAGTTTCCCCCTCCCGCGCGAAGCGCGAAGCTTTTGGTGTTTCATAAATTAAAATGAAAAAGGAGCCGTCTCTCTGACTCTAGTACCTATATCAGCTCCAATTCAGTTGACTATATTGTGATTTTGAACCTTGTTTTCAAAAGTGATTGTGAACGCACAAAAAGGAATACAATGGAAGAAATTAAAATCATAATAACCCCGCGCGAAGCGCGGAAGCTAAAGCGTTTTATCAATTTTTTTGCCATGAAAAGGGTCCCGAGAAAAGGGTATTCTCAAAGATATATTGAATACTTCCCTTGGAAAGATCAGATTTGAATACAAACAATTTAGCGACAGTGCATATATCTTTAACTCGCAAAACAGAGGAGAAGAAGTGTATATGCCGGGAGGAAGATATTCCTCCCCGCGCAGAGCAATAAAACTCTGAAATTTCAAAGGGCGGACGTTTCATCAAATGCAGATATCTTTAATACCCCATCGGCTCTAATTCAATTGATTTCCTAAGATTATTGAACTTCATTACAAGGAAAATAGTGCGCAAAAAGTTGAAACTTCAGTGATTTATTGAAATTATATAAAAAAAGGATGCCTAATTTCTTTGACTTATCCTGAAGCGCTTCATTTTGAATTATAAAGAAACCTAAGTGTCAGGAGCCGCAGAAGCGGGGGGGGGGGCTGGGGGGCTTCAGCCCCCCCCCACTTTTTTCCAAAACCGTGTACAAAAACGTAAAAATGACCATAAGATTGTGATTTTTTGCATGGTCAGCCCCCCACTTTGAAAACCGTTCCGCGGCCCCTGAGTGTCATTCAAAATTTCAAACTGAGGGCGCAAAACAGGACAGGAGATGAATGTGCAGGGAAATAACATGAAGATTAATAGAATTTGAAAAAAAATATTGTACTTTTTTATTCAATACGACACGAATTTTATACATTCCTCTTTTTAAATTAGGAACCTGTTTGCCGCAAATTATGATTGTTTAGTAAAGAGCTGAAAAGCGGGAGAAGTTGACTTTATGGAGGTGACGGCAGAAATTGATATAAAGATTTTACCCGCCTGGAGCCGACCCGACCAGAAGTTGCGCGATCAAAAAAAAAAAAGAAAAGAAACTTCATATACTTCGGCCTAACCTTACTCTAATTCCATGCCATAATGTATACTGATATTTGAACTTTAAATGGCAATAAACACATATAGCTGAGGTGGAAAGCAGGGTTAGAGAAAGGGTGGAGGAAACAATGGAGAACTTCAATATTGTCATTTAACCGCGCGCAGCGCGGAAGCAAAATTCATATATAAATTTAGAGCAAGAGTGAAGGAGTTTCTCTTTTGAGAAAAAAAATAAAGAATAAAAAGAAAAAAAAAACGACAAAGCTACCTTTCTTCCCTTTCCTCCCTTCCCTTTTCCTTTTTTCCTCTCTTTTTTTCCCTTCTTTTTTTTTCTTTTTGGGGACGTTTTTTTGGGGGGGGGCGACCGCCCCCACCGCCCCCCCCCTGGCTACGCGCCTGCCATCATGATACCTCACCTGGGTTGAGTGCAGCACAATGTGGGTAAATTTCTTGCAGCAGGAACACACGCCATGGCAGGAAATCAACCCACGTCCCTCTGATTGAAAGACGAGAGTCGTATAGACAACGACTACCCCGCTAAACCTTAAAAAACAATAGTTTGGAGGTGGGGTGCCATGCAGTGCCCCTGTCACTGGGGCCTAGCTTTATCATTCTCAAGAGATACTCGTACTCTTTGGAACAATTATGTTTTTAAGGGTACAATTCTATTAAAAATAATAAATAAAAAAATAAAGATAAGTTTTAAGAATGCTTGGATGACGTACTAGTTTAGTGATTTCGTCTGGTGATGTTGAGGCGACGGATCCACGACGACTCTGACGCTTTACTTCAGTATCCTGGTACATAGAAAAAAGGATTAATCAACTGTCAAAGGTCCATGTCCCGGCCGACTGATCCAATGGGTCAGGTCCCTGGGTTCTACCCCGCCAGCAAACGAAAAAGCTCTTAGCTGTTCTTCCTAAAATTCACCTCGGTACTTCTTAACCACTAATTGCCACTGACTGTCGTTATTTTGTAAGCCATTAACATAAATCGCTCAAGGATAAAGAGGTAAGCCTATGTATTATTGCTATACATGTATGAATTTATATTTTATCTCTATACGATAATGTAAGTTCAGCTGTGTTGAAGTTCACGAAATGATTGATTTTTTGGTCGTTTTCCCCTTTGTTCAATTCATTTTTTAAGAAAAATATTGGCCAATAATGTACTTCCATGGTTTTCAAATATTTTCAACACTCGATCATGTTTGTTGATTGAACTCTAAAACCTTATCATTTTTTCTTATAATCAAAATCAGTTGACGTGTCAATCAATATTTTTCATGCTAGGGCCAGTATGGTCAGCTCATCGGAATTATATTTCTACCACAAAGCTCACGACCAGTTAATAATGTACAATAGCTAAATACAAAACTCATAGTAGATTTCCGATAAACAGACTTTGATCCGGCTGTTCAAAAGTCTTTATTATAACAACCTAAAACGCTGCGTTGAAAAATTCTTAAAAGTATATAAATAGACGAGGGACATGGGGCAAAGTCCATCTAAAAATCGACAATAAGTATATGTGGTAAAATTAACTGAGCAGAAACATGGGCCTGTTGCAACCCCCCCCCCCGGGGGGCACTCCCGGGGGCACTTCCATTGACGAGTGGATAGGGGTGGATACTAGGCGCGACCAAAGAAACGCGTAAAAAGGATCTCTTTTTTTTTTCCAAGATCGGGCACGTTATACGTACGTAAAGTATAAGGGTGTTAAAAACACTAAACTGAAAAGGGTATATTTTTTGCTATACTAAAGCTACGTGTTTACGGTCAAATTTGCGAAGGTATAAATAAGACTAAATGTTTAAAGGATGTACTTATTGCCCCATCACTACGTGCCTAGAGTCCGATTTGAGCGAGGTGCATGTGCATGGAAGGTGGGGCGGTACTAAACCCAATTTAAGTAAAGGTGAAGCCGACGTCCGTGATCACGTCCGTGACATGAAATTAAAATATCGCTGTACTTGTTTAGGGGGTCAATTCAGGGAATATTGTCAAGGGTACCGTTTTATGTCCAATATTTGTTAAGGGTATCGGGGTTTCACACAGATACTTGTTTTAGGGTTGCATTTTCAGAATATGGGAAATAATTGTTTAGGGTGCTTTTCGAAACCCCATGGTCGCGCCTGATATCCACTCATCAATGGAAGCCCCCCCCCCCCGGATAAAAAGTGTGCCTTAAAAACTCTGATAAATAATCAATTACTCTGGCAAACAAAATGATTTTTTTTTTCTTTTATGCAACAGGCTCCACATGTTTCCCAAATCGGGGGGAACTAATCAGGCATTTTGATTTTGTTTTCATTGTTAAGTATAATAAACCTTCACAACAAAACTACTTGAATAACTTTTATGAATAAGTAAAAGGGGATCGTTTCATCAACATCTGCATCTATTGTCTGACAAGTTGTCAGATTTGATAATTTTCCTTGATTTTTATTGATTGAGAAGCATTATACTATGGTAATTGTCTCAGGCTTTAGACTTTATCGAATAAAACATCCCGACAAGTCCTTTCATAGACCACTTTTGTTAAATATCATTTTCCCATAATCTTCCCTTTACAGGAGTCAAACAGTGTGACATTCTTTGTAATGGACATAAAACAGAAATTATTTAAACTTTGAAAACATATCATCATATTATAACAATTTCGACTCATTATCAGCAATTTGACTTCCAAAAAAACCCAAGAAATTCATACATCTATGTATGATAAAACCCTGAAATTAAAAATAATGCCAATTACCCCCTTATGTTTTTTTCAGATTCATCTGATATAATTTGAAAAATGTTCTTTTTAGAAGAATCTACCCTGATTCATATCAACCTGGCCATAGAATAGTGTTGTTTGAATAGGACAATAATAAAATACTGTATCTCACCACTCTCCCAAAACTCGCCATAGACATGCGCCTACTGGCACGTCGGTCTCCCATTCTTCTTGCACTCTGTGAAAAAAAGAAGGAAGACATCGGCATTGATCATTGACAACTTAATGGTCGACTCTCCTTTTCAGATAAAAAAAAAAAACTGTCCCATCTCTCATGTTTCTATAGTTACGCCAGTATAAGAATCAAATTCCATGTCTGATCATGATTCCCGTCATGATTCTAAAATCATAAATCTAAAATGGCTTATAACATCGGTAGAAAAAACAATAATCATACGTGGTGATTCTTATTTCAATATTGTAAAGTCAATTGATATTTTTATGATAAACTTCATCCTCAGAAATCAATCAGGTTGAGGTTTATCACTTCAATAGTGATCCAATATAACATTTTGAATAGATTGTAACATAGTTCGTATGTCACAACCTTACAAGTCATTATTGATTGAAAAAAAGGCACAATGGATAAAAAACTGCAAGCGGTGATGAATATAAGACTAACCTTTTTTCAGCAAAATAAAACAAAACAGGTCAAACACATCAAAATAATGATAGGCCTAAATGAAATAGAAATAAATGAAATTTTCAAGACATACCATTTTGAGTATTCCTGATTCTTTCCTTTTCTATGCAGAGCCAGCAGACCAGCCGATCTTACAATGATATAATCACTTCATTTTAAAACTAATTTGAGACCATTACTCGAGTAAATTTGTTTATTTTTGCCAGCGGATAGGGGCAAAGTGCTTGTGGGTCACTTCTATTAGCCTTATTTTAATCCCAACAAGGTAAACTGCTATTTATCATGGTCATAGGCTAGTTGAGACCGTTGCTTAATTAACATGACAACAAAAGAAACATCGGGTGAAACATGATAAGCATGGAGCAAATAGAGTAGATAAGAATATTTAGAAAGAGATTGATATAGAAACAACCAGAATAGCTTTAAGAGGCGCCCAGAACTATAGGACATGAAATAGGTCTCGGATTCAAAACGTAAGTCTAATTGCCTTCATTTGTGTTCGTTAGGTGATTATCTGAGTGTTTAAAATTGTATCAATTAGAGAAATATATAGATAGACGGACGGCTGGATTGGATGGATGGATGGATAGATAGATATATAGATAGATATATGGATGGATGGATAGAAAGATAGATGGGTAATAGATAGATAAATAGATAGATAGATAGACAGATAGAGGTTTGGGGAGATTATTATACTACTAATAATGATAACGATATCAATGATACTAATAATGATGATACAGAATCTGCTCTTTTTTGCAATGCCTTCTTATGCTTAAACATTTTTTTTTGGGGGGGAGGGGGAGTTAATGGTGAAATAAATACCTTAAAATCAATTAAGACCTCAATTTGCCCTATCTTTTATAATTATTTCATAAAATGTCTTGAGTTTGCAGTCTGTACCAAACTCCTCGTCATAATCGAATCACTCCTATTTAATACTGAAACACCTTGTGAAGATGGTTATTATCTTTCGTAATGTTGTGGATATATATTCTCATTAAGTTCGAACACTGATTCATAATTTTCAGCTGTTTTACTTCAGGTCGAATGAATAAAAATAATCATGTTCACTTTATCATGTTTACTCACCAATTTCTTTCTCACCCAGAATGTAATTGTTTCGAAAAGATGAATCACTAGTCACAAGTCTTGAAGATAACATAAAAGTTAATAATGTCAACTGGTTGAATTTAGTGGCATACAATCATTATAGTTTCCGTTATAATCCACGAGGAAATCCAAATGAACTGCTTGCTTATCACATAGAGAAATGATATTTTCTTTTGGAGTCAGTTTATTTCTTAAAGAGTATTTAAGACACTGTTTCCAAGAGAAGGATCCTTTTGATGTATACAATGATGAAAGCGATTCAGCCTTTCCGATTCTTTATACTAGTCTCAGCTTTCAATCGCTTTTCTAATCAACAATCGTGATACAATATCAATGTCATATTTTCTTTCATTTAAATTGTACTGCAAGAGTGGGTCAATCGAAAACATTTTTTTTAATTGTCCATTAAAGATATAATCACGATACTAGCGCTCTAAAAAAAATGAATTGAATTTACTATCATGTCTATTCATATTATTCTCTTGAGTATTTGAGGTATATAAGTGTGTTTGTGACGTACAACATGGAAAAAATGATTAAAAATGAAAATAAGAAGACATCTTGACATAATCATAATGTCTCATAAAATCAATATCCATATAAGGATAACAGTTTATCAACACATTTCCTAGGAGTACAATATCAACTATTTGGGCTTGGAATGACTTCCTTATGAGGTCTGTAAGGTAGTTTGTATATTCTACTCACAAATTTCCCGCATACACTTAAAACGATTGATTTTCACTTAACATGGTTTCAGATCGATCTTGGGCTTAAAGTAGAATAGTCACAATAAAGGAGAGTGTTAATGTATGAAAGAGAGCACGTGCGAACGATCAATTCATTCTGTCAATAGGGGTTTGACTTGATCCGAATACAAGACCCCTAAAATTCTCTATTTTTCGTACGGGGGCAAATCTATGGGGCTTACAGGGTAAAGGTGATAATCTTTCCTAAATGCATTATGAATTCAAGAACTAATTTGATAAAAAACAAATTGGCCTCGAAAGCTACCCCAATTTTGACTGAACTACGTGGCACGATTCAGTGACGGACACCAGTATTATCTCTTAGAAATTATACCGGGGAGAGAATACCCTAAGTTATCAATTAAATGTATAGTAGTGGTGGGGTCATTTTATTGGGAGTGAAAGGAGCAGAGTGACCCGCCCTTCACTGTAATTTCAGCCAAATGAGATACCAATTTGACGGGCCTATGAATTGAACGGTTTAGATTCAAAAGATGTGTAGAAACATAGACGATTAATCATGAGAGGGCGAGGGGAATACATCACTTAATCAGTCATGTTACTCATTCCTTCTATCCTCCCTTCTTTCATTCCTTCCTTCCTTCATTCATTCACACTATATTACTATTATTTTTATCATTTTTATTATTATTATTACTATTAATATATTTTTTTCAAGTTTTAATTTGTATCTATTTATTTGTAATCTCTTATTCATTTATTTTATTTATCTATTTATTCATTTATTATTATTATTATTATTATTTCTTTTTTTGGGGGGGGGGCAAACAGCAGAGGAACTCACCTTTTTAGGGGGAAAGGGGCTCATACCACTACTTTTTGCCTAGGGCTAAATACGCTTGTTATATTTCTATCTATTTGTTCATGGATCAAATTCAATTCCATGTTACGGTGGACTATGCCTTTAAAGGAATACCACTTGGCAATTATGGTGAGAATTTCAAATGACTCATCATGTGGGGGGGGGGGGATATCTCTTCATTCAAACCAACACCAAATATATAATTCTAAAGTATATAACATTATCAAACTCAATTAGGAGTTCACTTTTGAAAGTTTTGATTTTGCGTTTGATATATCAAATGCAAGTTCCAAATGCATTCTCCTGATTTGAGGAAATATCAAAGTGCGATTGAAGTTTAGAATTAAGATTGACTGTAATTCCTTCTGTGAAAGGCCCTGAATCATAGGAAGATTTGAAATAAACATTCTTACAGTAGTCCAACAATTTCTTTTAAAACAGTTTATATTGCTCAATATACAAATTTATGAAAGATCTAAATCTAATATAACACATTTACAACTTTTATATACAGGCGATATAAGGCACATAGTAAGTAAACAGAAAGATATGTGTTGCTGACCTGTGGTTGTTTCAAAGAGATTAAAGGGCGACTAAAAATCATCCTTAAATAAGTTGTAGTATACATATCATTACACATAAAATAACATGTGGGAGTTAGCACTTAAGCATGACTTTTAGTTAGACCTATTTCTTTGTTAAACACCGCATGGGTCACAACATACACAAGTTATGGCATAATTTCAGTTTTGACCCACCAAATCCAAGTGATTATTTAGTTGTTCAGATGTTTGATGAAGTGCAATATTGCATCCCCTTAAAGTAAAACAGACTGACACATTTTGAAAGGAATATTTTTGACGAGTTGGTACACCTTTTTTTGCAGCAAAATGATGGATAGAATATCTTCTGCATTGGTAGCACATTATTTCATTTCATCACATTATTCGTAGTTCATTTCTTATCTATTTCATTTTAATTCACTTATTTTTTGAAAGAGTTTGCAGAGTAACATCTGAACAAGCCACTAAGAGTACTGTTTTTGTAATTGGAAGAAAAACGTAGTAAAAGACAATATCTAAGAATAAGTGATACATTTTAGAATGTAATACTCTATAATGAATCATAAGACAGAAATATTTGTAAACAACTAGAAGTGCATTTTCACGCAAGAAATTAAGCAAGCCTTTACGTCTTCAAACAAATTTCTTCTAAATGAAACAGATTTTTGTGGTCCAAAAAAACTAAACTTAGGTAAATTCACCTGACTTACAGTACCAGTAAGAGGGAAAGAGAGCATCTCCACAGTGCAGTTTCCATGCAGAGACATTCATTTTGTGAGATCTGCTAATTTGTTTGAATTTTAATGTTTGAATCAATTCACGGTTGTGGGCGTTGTACATGAATGTTGTGATCACGCAAAAAACATTACGCAGGCTGCATGGAATATTTTGTTATTTGTAGACTACACAACAATGGTTAAAACATATGAAAAATATTCTTTACACTGTTGGCCCAAGGTACATGAATACATCACCCAGTCATTATGCATGTAGAGATGACTTGGTCTACTTTCCATTTGGTTTAATTGCCACGTTTAAAACCCAATGACCATTCTGTCTAATTTTCAATAGGATACATGTATGTCAATTTTCATGTAATATCCACTTAGTCTAGTACTTATGAAATTTTTATAAGACTAAATGTGGTAAAGTAATAGATGAAGTTGAAATTAGACCATCTATGCATTAGACTACATGATATGTATCCAAAATGAATATTAGGCCAAGTGGAAATTGGACCAAACTGATACAACAGTGTGAGACAATCTGAGAATTAGACCATCTACCGGTAGACCAAGTGGGTACAAACCAATGAACACATGCTTGATAGGATATAACACAATAAATGAAATAGTAGCTCAAACTAATTAATATGCACAACAGTGAGCACTTTTAGAATCGTACGTCGACATAGACGACTGATATGAGATGACGTCATTTTTTGGCCTTCCATATGCCTCAGGTCCTCACGCACGTCGACTATCAGAATCAAGAACCTCGCCACATCCATTCTGCGGTTCTCCTAAATCATAGTCGACGTGCACATGAGTGAAGTCATTTTAACCGCTCAAGCTCAGCATGAAGATCAACCTTTCCCTTTTAAAACACAGTTTTCAGTCACTTTTCACAAAATTAATGTAAGTCGTACGATGCATTATGTTAATCATATTTGAAATTGCTTTCTGATCTCCAAAATATATATCGATATAAATCCTAACTCGTGTAAAAAGGAATCAGAGCAAGTGAAAGGGCAAGTGTGCACAAGTTGCACCTTCGCATCACCCGACCAGGTCGCCAGATCTTCCGGGTCGGGCAGCGTGTCATGAACCGCTGGTCATCCCCCACGCTGTTTCACGTGGATGTACATACATGTCGAGTGAATTCTAAATTATTTGCAACTGTAGTGAACAAGGGCAGACGACGACGTTGACACGAACGATCAGACGACTGCGACATTGTTCTCGTTCACTGCTCCTAAAACACTGTACCCTAACCCCACCCCCTTTCAGACGTGGCCCGAGACGGATTAGACACAATACCATTTAGGGTGCCATATTGTTTTTTTTAACAATACCCGGCCTCCCAAAAACTATTATATCTAACCCGGCTGGATCCAGATCTACATGTACTTTCATTGTAGCTTTGCACTATCTGCTAAAAATATTTTACGAGACTACTAGCAAAACTCTTGGGCCCGTATAATGAAGTCAGGTATAATTTAAACTCTGGCATAAAGTTATGGTTTCACTATGGATAGCCAATTGTGACATAAATCTCAAACAGTACAGGTTCAATTTACTAGCTCATTTGACTCTCAAATCATTCTTAACTGTCTGTGGAGGATGAATAAGATAGTTGTCTTCTTCATTAAAGTGTTAGGGTAATGCACAATAAACATAAAAAACATACAATGTAAAAAATATTCTGAAATTTGTGGCTTTCCATAATTTTAGCACAGGGTTAGACCATGGTCTAAGTTAAACCAGACTTCAGAATATGGGCTTGGGGTTTTCACACTTATGTTTTGGTCCAAATCATAATGGAAATAAGAGTTAAAAGTTTGGCATTTTAGCACAAAGGTCTGACAATTCATTCAAATCTTTGTTATTGCATGTCACAAACAGTCAAGCCCCTTACCATCAATCCACAAAATTATTTGACAATGTTTTTCTTTGGCCTCCAATAGCTCTGTATCTTCATGAAAGGTATAAGAGGACATAATATCATAGTCAGAACATCATTTGGCATCTCTTGTGATAAAAAGCATCTCTGTCCATATTTATCTCTCAATAAGCTGCAGCAAAGAAAATTCTATCTAAAGATTTTCCATCCAATATTTTTGGTAACACACCAAACAGGTCTCATATGTTTTTTTTGTCTGAAAGTCGTTGGAAAGATGTAGTGGCTCAATCTTTGCCACACTCGTCTTCCCATGAACTGCTAGAAGAAATAGTTCACCTATCAGATTTATCTGGCCAACCGAGCAGGTCTCTTAAGCTTCAGTTTCTTAATGTTGAGTTCTTGATGTAGATCTTCTCCACAGTAAGCATCAATGTAACAGACATTGCTACTAAGCATCCACTTCATTTTCATTTGCATAGACAACTTTGTACTCTTCTTCTTCATAGAAAAGTTCTCACTTGGCTGAAGTAGAAACTACCGATGCCCATTCCTTTGCTTGGTTTCATGTCTTGTTGGAATGAGAGGTTCGGTGATATCAAACACTTCAATCAGCTCCTGCCATGAAGGATGAAAACATTGACAATCATAAATTTTCATAAGATATTACGGAATCATTCAATGATGAATCAGAATAAATTGTATTTTGGGGGCAATTGTTTTATAGATGGGGGCGTCGTGGTCTAGTAATTACGAATATCATCTTTCAATGAAAGGAACATGGGTTCGAATCTCAGCCATGGTGTGTTTTCATTCAGCAAGAAATTTATCCACATTGTGCTGCACTCAACCCAGGTGAGGTGAATGGGTACCCGGCAGGATTAATTCCTTAAATGCACCAAGCGCCTTAAAGGTCAAGTCCACCCCAGAAAATTATTGATTTGAATCGATAGAGAAAAATTAAACAAATATAACGCTGCAAATTTCATCGAAATCAGATGTAAAATAAGAAAGTTATGACATTTTCAAGTTTCGCTTATTTTTCACAAAACAGTTAAATGCACAACTCAGCGATATGCAAATCAGAGAGTCGATGATGTCCATCACTCACTATTTCTTTTGTTTTTTATTATTTGAATATTACAGTATTTCAATTTTTACAGATTTGACAAGAAGGACCAACGTAACTTAACCATAAACTGTTAAAATAATGGTAATTCCACATGTTCAGGGAGAAATAAAACTTTGTTTCACTTGACAAGGAGGAGAAAATTAGAATATTTCATTTTTCATATAATAAAATACAAAAGAAATAGTGAGTGGGTGACGTCATCAGCCTGCCAATTTGCATACTGACCAGGATGTGCATATAACTGTTTTGTTAAATTAAGCGAAACTTAAAAAGGTCATAACTTTCTTATTTTACATCCGATTTTGATGAAATTTTCAGTGTTTTGCTTGTTGAATTTTTCTCCTTTTTTTCAAATCAACTTTTTGTTGGGGTGGACTTGTCCTTTAAGCAGCTGGAGCTACAGCTGGGGTAATATATAGTGCGCCACTGAATAGGAAACTACATAAATCAGCGCCTCATAAATGCTATATCTTATTATATTAATATAAATTTCTTTTTGATATTCTTGAGGGTTTGGTGACCACTCATTAGACCCTACATTAAGAGTTTACTCTCTCTTTGACTACTTGAAGGCTTTTTATGGAAGAAATGGAACTGCCTATATGGCGGCTCAGCTACAGCCGAGGTAATAATATGATACCAAGTATCAAGCACAGTACAGTATATGCAATTATAGTACTTGCACTATATAAATGGACCATATTATCAATATTATTATAAAATATGTCTGGCCTGTACACAAATTTCTACAATTTTCAAGATAAAGCCAAGCATTCCAACTTCATATACAAATGATTTCTTACTGGTATGAGACTCAAGAAGAGGAAAAAGTTTTTATCGTCGTTTATATCTGATATTCAAAATATCTTGTCATAATTTTATGGTTGTCCACACTGCCTTTGGAAATAACCCAGCTGATCAATTGCATAATTGCACAAAACAAAGACTCAAAATGTCTGAGAAATTTCAGCTGTAAGGATTGAGTGAATAATGGAGAGTCGATTGGCAACTCTGGAATAGGACTCGGGCTAGGTACTTACTTTCCATTGGTCCATGTCAATAGAGACCAGGACCTGCTTCTTGGCAACTCGTTCATTTCCTTGGTCTTCGCTGAATGGCATACAAGGAACTATGACTGGAAGATCATCATCGTCCAAGTACACTTTAGCATGGCCATCCTGATGAGGGGGGGGGGGGGGGTATATACATTGAATGACAAAAGCAGAGTGGCATACACTGACTGGAATGACAAACATGCACGTTTGCATTACTTTCAATAATAATAATAACACATGCAATTTGTACAGCACACTTTCCATCTTAATTAGATGCTCAAGGTGCTTCAGAGCAAATTACAGAAAGAAAGTAATTATAATAAAAACATTACATGTTAATAATAATAATATAGGTAAATTTACCCAGGGAAGCCACTTCAGTTCTGAAAACTGTTCTCCAAGCGGGCTGCTATTATTACTGATAATAATCAACATTGCATGTTGGTAGATATCTTCAACCCATTTTGAACTTTAGCAAATACAACATTTAATATTTTTTCAAATACAATTTAGTCACTTCTGGATCAACTTCTGGATCAAATTTGCTTGAATAAACAGTGAATATATTCTAAATCAATAAACAAAGATTGTAAAATGAACTTGGTTTCATTCCAGCTGACAGAGTATTTAAATATTGAAAGCACCATCTCTCCCAAAACCCTTTAAGGTATAAGGTTTTAAGGCAAAAGAACTTGATAATCTGGTACAATTTAGAAGACTGAACCCAAGCTATTGACAGACTTTAAACCAGTGATTGAAACTATAATTTATATTAAGTCTTTGATCAGAATATCACCCCTAACCTTTCTTCAATCAAAGATTTTTTTCCCATGTATCCTCTAATTGGAAACCAAGCAAAAACAACTTTCTGGTTTTATCAAAACCATTCATTACCTTTATTTCAAGAGAAACATGTTATAGGAGTACAAAACAGGTAAGACACTGGATAGACATACCTTAAGCAAAAAGGATAAGTGGAAAATGTTCTCCACAGTTTGGCTAAATGATTCGGGATTGATGACCAAATCGAAGTAAGAGATAGGTTCATATGATCCGTCACCACTGTCACAGACTTGCCGCAGAATGGCCACCAACTTCTCAACCTCCTCTGAAGTTACCTCAGTTGGAGTCTTATCCTTGTCTTTGACCTTTGAAGGAAAAAGGGGAGCATAAAACATCTTGGAGTGTTTCACGTAAATTTTTGCCACAGATTTTGCACCAACAGATGTTTAAGCTAATGCAAATCCTTGCATCTGGCTGAAAGCAAATAAGCCAATGAAAATAACTGAAAAAAAACCAATTATGAAATAAACACCTTGAGTTCAGTTATCAGTCTGGTATGCAATCCTCTCATACATTTTCCTCCTTATATTCATCCATGTGATTAAGTTTGAAATAAAAATCCCCAAAAGGCAACTTTTTCTTGATATCAAGTAAATTGAACCACCATACCATTTAATTCCTCTTATAGGTATAATCTCTGTGTGTTGCTGGCGACCTGTGCTTAGTTTCACACCCCTGTATGAAGTTGGGCATGGTGAATAGCAAGCCTCAATGATTTTTGTTGCTTTCTCAAATTAACGACTTCCACTTGATCACATTATATCAAATACCTCTTATTCCATCAGAATCAAATCAGTCTAGTTCTGATGGAAATTAATTTATGGCTATTTGTAATGGATTATTATTATTACTTACCTGCTTGGCAACGGTTGTAGGGCCAGCTTGTTCTTCAGCATTTTTATCTTTGTTTCTCTGGATTTTTCGAGGTGGTTCACGTTCAAAGGTACCAAGCCTGAAATAGGGGGATACAATATTTACCATAAGACTAGACTCTCTCTGTCATATCAGTCAATCAATTATCATCAAAGAAATCGCTTGTCTTAACACTACAGAAAATACTTCAATTGAGGTTCAAGCATTTTTCATGTCTTGCTAATAAGGAATGGTTCCAATATTGACCAGGAGGCCCTTCTAGGGATGTAAAGAAATGCTGCCTAACAAGCATAGAGATCTAGTGGACCAAACTTATCCATCACGGCTAACAGTGTTCACTTTTTTTCCCTTTTTTTTCTTGAGGTGCACCATGCTTGGTAGCCCTCTAACTCTGCTCTTGTAATTTGTATTGTTTTACTGGTTTATGTACAGTCTTGTGTTATTGTTATTGAAAAGTTGATTGTTGGATACACTTGGGATAGTTCTAGGTTGCTTCATGTGAAGGAAATAGTATTTCTTTGTAGATTTTTCTACTACATGTGAGTATGTACTGAGCTTATTTATGTATTAAGTTACTACAGTATACCATTATACATGTACAGTCTCCTGTGTAGGAGGTGATAAGCTGTTAACAATGGAACTACATGTAGTCAAGCTTATTACCATTGTATTTTTCATATTATTCCTTGAGTGCTCATACACTTGTATGTACAAAGCTAAGCTTTTGATGATTTACCCATCAAGTGTACAAAGCAGTAGCTTACAATCATGTAAAACCTCAATACAGTACACTGGTGTCCATGAATCATACTATGCAAATTCAGAAGCATCATTTCAGATATCGCTCCTATATAATAATAATAATACTTGGTATACAAAAATCTATTTCTTTTACGTCATGGTACAGAATAAATTAGTGGTTTTGATGTAAAAAAAATTCTTCCATGCCTTTTTTGTGTAGGAATATATCAGTGTATAAGTTGGAGAATGGTAGTAGATTACAGCATGAATAAGGTGTGTATTAGTTGTGGTTGAGCACTGGTTTTCAGTCAAACACAATCATCACATCCTGTGATTAATTGATCCACAAGGATCTTGCCAAGAAGTTCAATTGTTACGCAGTGTCCGCTATTTACGCTGGTAATCCATCTCTTGTTCCCAGCTGCTGTCTTGTCTCCCATTAAAACCCCCTAAACCACTATTTTTTACTTACTATACCCAATAAAGGCCACAGATCTTGTATATCACATGTAATAATATATCAAATAATGAATGTTTAAAAACTTTCCTGAAGATATTGATCAATCCACCGAGTTCTTGGAAATTTTCTGACCCGAGGACCCCAACCTGGAATACTTTGGTTGACGTATCTCATTTTGATTGGGGTTTATAGAGTTAGTGGTTCTTACAACCAACTTTGATAATTGTAGGTTAACTTACAGGAACTGAAAGCTGGTAGCATTGCGGAATGCTGGTGTTGCAGCTCTGCCTAAATTAATCCAATGTTCTTCTTCTATCTCAATATTATTACCAAGTCTTCTACAGTCCATGAAAGTTATCTGTTAAAGAATCAAGTGTGAAATAAGCTTACTGGTATTCAGTGACAGTGGATTAATGAGTATGAAAAATCAAACCACCTAAGCTTTCTCAGCGGTCGGGTTAGAGAAAACAAATTTCATTGCGACTCACGTGACATTTATTAAAAATTTCAACTTATTTTGTGGACTCTTACCTCTATACTTATTCATAGGAGGTACATGTACTAGTATTTGGTGATATACAATGTTAAAAGGAAATTATTTTTGTCATACTTTTCAGGGATGTTTTATCCTTTTAACTGTGACTTGGGTGAAGTGTCACCATGAAAGATTTCCAATCTCTATACTTAACTAGTACTTTTCCCATTCATACAAAATTATGTTTAATTGATTTATAACAGTAAGTTTCAACAATCACATCATCTTTTTAAAGCTGTTCTCTCTAAAAACGACCAGAGATCTATTATAGTAACAAATTTGTAAAAACAGTTTAAAGCTACTGATAAAATTTGAATTTATTGGCTCTTAGTAAACTTGTTACAGAAATTTTTATAAAAACAAGTCTTTCTAAGACATGACCCAGGTTTCTTTCTTCTTTTAAAATGCATTTTCTGGTAAAATTCATACTTAACCAAACTACAACAAAGAAACAATGCTCTAATTAAGTAGATGACACTTTTTTATGGAAGAAATCCTCCCACAAATACATCCAAATTAATATCTTACCAGCTTTTGAACAAAGACCTTAGGGTCAAACGTGTTGTCGACATGGAGTTTCTTGGCCTTCTGGTAGCCAAGGCTGGCAGCTGTCCTCAAGAACTGAGCATCTAAAGCAGCTTCTAAGGTCGGAGCTCTGTTAGCCAGTCTAGTGACTGAGTAAACAACAAAAATTTAGGGATATAAATACAAACAAATTAAATACCTATCTTAATATGCCCTTGTTTAATGACCAAAAGTTGATTTTGAATAATGGTTGAAAACTGATCTTACTCACTCATGCCTGATGAGCGGCAGTAAAGCTGCTTTATAGAACATCAAGCCTCCTCATCTTATCGCTCATCAATTCATCTGTTCCAAGTAAATACATCTTTTCTGGTGACTTTCAAGTGGTGTTAAGGATTTTACCTTATGAAGAATTTTTACCTTTGAGAGTTTTTTGCAATTTCATTTTTTTTTTCCTCGCCTTTCAAATCTCTTTAAAACTCATTCATTTTCAGTTCTCAGTAAATATTCATTCCACTATCTGAACAGTCTTTACATGACTAATTGCACAGTCAACCTTAAACCTCCTCTACTTTGTCTTGGTATGTTTTATTTCCCATGTGGGTAGTATACTAGGAATCAACATATTGAAATGCCAGTATATTGACTTACCTTGGCTAAATAATTCATCACCGCGGTCCAATAGCCCACTCAGGCCATCAGATTCAGGTCTAACAAGCTCGGAACTTTCTCCTGTAAAATGAAACAAAATAAGAATTGAGTCTCATATCAATTATGTAACCCATGAGGCCAAAAGAACAGAATAAATGAATAAAGCCTTGCATTTGAAATGATTTGGACTGAAGTTGGATTAAACTCTAGTCAGCTCATAAGTTATTCAGATAATTCGGAACTGTCTGGGAATAAAAACTAAATCATGTGTAGTTCTCTATGCAATTACAGCCAGATGAAAAAAAACAAAAACAAACAGTGAACATAAAAAACATTCAATGTTATCAAGACTTTGGCATTTTCAGCTACCCATAATGTTAGCATAGAGTATTAAAGACCATGACCAAAGTTAAAACGGACTTCAGAATACGGGACAAAGCATTTGTTAATTCATTCATTCAATTTTAATATGGTTAGCCCAAAATGCAGATTTCTTAACAGTATAAATCATTACATAAAAAAAAGTATAAAAAACTTAGTTCCATATGTTCAATACACATAATATATTAATAGCAACTGACCAATTCTTCCTTATTTTGAAGTATTGAAAAATTGAAAATTTTGTTTCTTGTGGAATTTTAAACTCCCACATGATAGAAAAGTTGTGAAGTAAAGCAATTACGCATTAGTAGAGGTATACTTGAGAAGGATCAAGAGAATATCTATAGCTAATTTCTCAAATTGGAAATCAATTATTTTTTATAACTTGAAAAAAAAATGGATATAACAATATAGATAAAAATGAATAATAGCAAAATCATGAAGGTATACTATTTTTCATTTTTTGCAAAGTCATCTTGTTGGTACTCACAGATTAGTACAGTACTATATTTTGTATCTATTGATGCTTTATATTTTAATGTTAATAGTGGATACCAGTAAATGAATTTCCATGAATAAAGGAAATTAATTGATTATACTTGTAATTTGTATTGATCAGCATTTTTTTTTGGGTGTGAAATCCTAAATTAGCATTAATGCAGGAATTCAGTGAAAGATATATGCATTGCAATTCAAGTGCTGGTCATGAATGTCATACAGTGTAGAGTGCTTACTGTTTGTTTCAGCGATCAATTCTCTGTAATCTCTTCTTAGTTCACGCCTCTTGTGTAGGTCAGCTCCATCTCCTCCACTGAGTCTTCTGTTCTGCTCAGCCATTTTATTTATGTTCCGTAGGTATCAGGTCTGGTAATACAAACATGACAATAAATGATAAATAACAAAGAAAGAACTTGTGGCCATGCATTTTAAATTGGGCCGGTAAATAGGTGGAGTTGTGACATCTCCATAACAATTTTTGGTACAGTGTATATTCCTTTAATTTTCTATGCTGATATACAACATACAATGTTGAATTTGGTGTCAAAATAAAGCTTATGATGAGAGCAATACAGTCATACCACAAGATTTTAAAAGTAATGTTGTTTCCCCTCTTAATCAGGAGTTAATTAATTAGCAGCATGTGTGGGGTGGAGGTCTGGAGGATGATCAGGAGGAGCACATTGATGGACCACCCCCACCATCCATCATGCTATCGTTGACTTTTCTTGATAATTCATAATGATAGGTAGTTTAGATTAAAATTGTAACTAATTAATGATTTAAAAGTGTAATTAAGCTTTTTTATATACCAATCAATCTTATTAAAGACCAACCGGTGTGTTGGCTCAGTTGGTAGAGCGTCCGTCTCACAACCGGGAGGTCGGGGTTCAAACCCCGGCCGCGTCAGACCAAAAGACGTCAAAAGATGGGAGTTGCTGCTACCCTGTTTGGCGTTCAACGATTAAAGGGATAGAGCCTCGTCGATCTGGCGCTGCACAGGGGCTGCCGGGCCCACGATCAATTGGGCAAAGCAAATTTTCGGAGTATTTCATTTCATGTCTATTTCGAACAATAAATTATGGATTTATCATTATCATTTATTTATCATTTTATCATCATTTTTATCATTTATTTATCATTTATTTATCATTTATATACCCGGCTGTATGATCGCGCATGCAAAGTGTCCTTTCCTAATAAAGCAATGTGCATTAGGCCTACATGTGAACACTTCAGTTAAGGTAACTTAATACAGGAAGATGTTTTATAAATTATATAATGTATTCTCTCATTTAGTCTTTCTTCACAGATTGATTCCCTCCTTGGATTTGAACTTATGGTTTCCTTTAGAAGGCAAGTCCGCCCTGGGCAGCAAAAGTTGGTTCAAATGAAAAGGGAAATATTAAACTAATAGGCCCTATAATGCTGAAAATTCTATCAAAAGAAGGTTATGAAGTTTGAAACTTTTGCTTAATTTCACATAAATACAAATCCAAACCGGTAAACATGAAGTAACTGATGTCACCAACTCACTATCCATGAATTTTATTTTTTTCCCTTGTGAAAACAACAAGGTGAAACAAGGCTTGATTTTTCCTTGAAAATGTAGTATTGACATTAACTTATTGTGATTCCTAAATTCTGCAAAAAATGAAAAAAAAAAAATCTTTAGACTATTATTATGGGTGACAATATCAATTCCCTAATTTGCACAGTATCACTTGAGTTGTGCATACTTTTGTGAAAAATCAGCAAAATATAAAAGAATTTTCAGCATTATTATACTTGTTTGATATTCCTGTTTTATTTTAATCCACTTTTTGTTGGGGTGCACGGACGTGTTTAATTAATGTTTTCAGATCGACCTCAATCTTCACTCTGAAAATCCTTGACTTTTTAGTTAGAGTTAAATCTAGAAAAAATCTAAAAAATTAATAGGCCTAAGCCTACATAGATCTAGATCTTGATCTAGGATTTAAAGGTGTCTTGTCTCCGGGAAAGATCAAGACTTCACTGACGTTGTCAACAGACGTATCCCCATACTCCAGTACGGGTGTTGGATTGGACCTGTGATTTTCCTCATTTCTTTCTCTGTCATCTCCATCCAGGGTTTACTTGCATACTAGTATATATATCTAAGCATATTTTCAGTAAAACCCCTGGTTTTGATTTAATTTCAATTTTTGAGACAAACCTACTTGACTTTAAATCCTTGTAGTAGGTACCCTAACAAAAAAAAGGAAGAAAGAAATGGAAAAAAAAAGAGAAAAGAAAATAAGAAAGATATGTCTTGAAGATATATATATATATATATATATACATTCTATATACATCTATAAATATATATATTGAATTGAATTGAATGTATTTATTGTCCTGTGTTGGAAATTCCTTTCACAACAGGTTTACAAAATTACAAATACATATGCCCATACACAGAATGAATAGACTTACAATACTGTGGGATTGCATACACATACAAAATATTGTATACGTTATTTCAAATATAGTAGAATAAGTACAAATGCAGATGTATAAATTAATTAATTATTCAAGTATTAATTGGTTTGTGATTCCATCTCCAACGAACGTGAATAATATATTTATGATGGCAAAAATAGTCAAATTGACTGGTTGCCAAATAAAAAGAAGAACCCTCCCCCCCTCGATGTCACACAGTCATACTAGACTAAAATAAGGTGGAAATAGGAAATTAGATTATTACATCTAGATCTAATTTTAGACTAGTAAATGTCTAGATCGAGATCTACACTGTGTGACTGTGTACATATGATAGATCTATTATTAGACAAAATCATGAAAATTAAAAAAAAGACATTTTTCAAATCAGGTTAATACTAGATCTTTTTATTAATTAGCAGATTTTTTTTAACAGCGCCCCCTTCTGCCACTATTTATGCTAACAACTTTCTCAGCCAGGCAGGGTCGGCAAATCAATACAGATTTGCATGATTGGAAAGAAGAAGCATAGCTTAGAAATGTTCGGTAAGCTTCGACGACCAAACGAAATGGGCGCTAATGCAGTTTCACACCGGCCGATTACCAGCATACCTCATCACCAATACTTGTTCCCAAATGTCATGACAAGTCTCTCAGTCACATTTCTAGGTCAATATACCCACCTCTTCCAAATATCGCGATCAGGAACGGCTGTATTTCAGCTTTGATCTCGATGTCGTTGTTCGAATCCTCAGACATCACTTCGCGGATCGCTTGGATTCGCCTAGTCTTGAGGACGCAATGATGATGACTTTTAAAATAATGAAATATACTTCTTATCATTGACGTCTTGACACTCTTCCCATAGTCGCAGAAGAGAAGGACCAAAACAAAGATGGATTTCCCTCATTCACTTGAATTTAATGAATTTCATTGATTTTTACACCTTCCTACACCTAATGCGTAGGAAGGTTTTAAAAATTATAATATAAAAATGTGATAAAAATAAGGTTTCTTACCTATAAACTGATGCTGAGTAGACCCCTCGATCCACATGTAAACAACGTAAGTACAATAGCGTCGACAAAAAAAATATTATTTCGCAAATGTTAAAATTTATCACGTAATTATAAATAATTACCGGTAGTATAATACTAATAATTATTTACAATCACGTAATAAATTTTAGTATTTGTGAAATATTTTTTATCTATAAATTGTTCGTCAAAACGGCATTGCTAGCCGGAAGTACGTCATACATAAGCGGTTCAAGGGTCGACGCTATTGTACTTACGTTGTTTACATGTGGATCGAGGGGTCTACTCGGCATCAGTTAGGTAATAAACCTTAATTTATTCACATTTTTATATTATAATTTTAAACACCTTTGAAAGGTGTAAAAATCAATGATCAAAATCAAAATCAAAATCAAAATCAAAAAATCAATCTTTGTTTTGGTCCTTCTCTTCTGCGACTATGGGAAGAGTGTCAAGACGTCAATGATGAAGAAGTATATTTCATTATTTTAAAAGTCATCATCATTGCATCCTCAAGACTAGGATTCGCCGTAATGTTGATATGGACTGAAGTTATGCGACCAAAAGATTCGCCTACAGCATGCTGGCAGTTTGTTCGCCTTATGACTATGTTCGCATGATTTGGATGCTAACTTCAGTCCATATCAACATTACGGCGCACGGCGAATCCATGCGATCCGCGAAGTGATGTCTGAGGATTCGAACGACGACATCGAGATCAAAGCTGAAATACAGCCGTTTCCGATCGCGATATTTGGAAAAGAGGTTGGTATATTCACTCATTCAATGAACAAGGTTATGATATAACCTTGTTCTCAGTTATATCTCCATGTGTGGCAAAATAAGGGTGGCAATGTTTGGCTTATTTTCTCTTTTTCTTTGGGACAAATGCTTGATTATTTTTACACTGACAGTTTTATATTACACCTATTCGTCATACAACTTGGCTCTTAAGTAAATTTGATTCTTTAAATTATTTTTTTCTTTATTAAAAACAGAGATCAAAAAATGAAAATTTTCTTGCCATATTACTTTCCACCAATAGAGGGCGTACACAAAAATATGCCAAAAAATCAAGTTTTTGAGCGCTCTGGTGAATACAAAAATTATTACCAAAGCTAATGAAAAATAAATTGCAACTGTATGGAAATTAGTAATTTTGGTCACAAAAGTGATATTTCAATGATTTTTAAAAGTGTGTGCTCTGTACAACATTGGCATACCATAGTCCTACATGTAGATTCCCCACCACAGGCAGGATGGTTGCAGTGAACAAGTTGGGTATAAATTGCCCTCGAAATGTGACGTGACCGAGTCCGAGACTCGGTGAGAGACACTCATTCAATGAACAAGGTTATGATTAGACCAAAAGCTTCGGTCTCTGTTAAATTTGGTTGTTCAGCTGAACTCCGTTGGCTTCACTCACCAAATACAGAGACCGAAGTTCTAGCGCGATCTGTACAGGGGACTCAATGGCCATATGTTTATGTACTTATTAAAGATCGGATAAAACGGGGAAGTGAATTTGCGCGACAGCCGAGGTAAGTCACTGTTTTTGTTCCTTTTAACTTGATTTTTCTCGGTTTTTTGGCAATTGATGCCAAGAGGGAATATTAATTTGAATTTTGGTCGCGTTAATTTTCAAAATTTTTACTCATTAAAGACAAAAATTGAAGAGCCCCGACGGGGGGATTTTGCATTGCAAGTCCCCTAATGGTGGCTGCACGCTAGCGAGCCGTCTGTGTATGAGGAGAAATTAAAAAAAAAAAAAATGTTAAAAAACTCCTCGAAACAGACGGCTGCCAGCTGTCTAGGTTATGATTAACCCAGAGAGCTCCCGCCCGCTGCGCGGGCGGGAGCCCAGAAGCTTACCGTGTATTTTACCATTGTCACCGGACTAGGGTGATTTATGGTCTAAATATTTCTCCAAATGAATTGTGAAAACGGAAAGTATACAATTACCACGATTATATGGATGAAGGTCTAACGAGTGGCAGATTCCTGACATCTGGGCACAGTCTGGAACCTCAAAAAAACGAAAAGTTCTCTCCTTCTACCCAGTCTCGATCGGCCATTTTGTTACGATTTTTAACAAAAATGGCCGATCGAGACGGGGTAGAAGGAGAGAACTTTTCGTTTTTTTGAGGTTCCAGACTGTGCCCAGATGTCAGGAATCTGCCACTCGTTAGACCTTCATCCATATAATCGTGGTAATTGTATACTTTCTGTTTTCACAATTCATTTGGAGAAATATTTAGACCATAAATCACCCTAGTCCGGTGACAATGGTAAAATACACGGTAAGCTTCTGGGCTCCCGCCCGCTGCGCGGGCGGGAGCTCTCTGGGTTAGGTTATGATATAACCTTGTTCTCAGTTATATCTCCATGTGTGGCAAAATAAGGGTGGCAATGTTTGGCTTATTTTCTCTTTTTCTTTGGGACAAATGCTTGATTTGTTTTACACTGAAAGTTTCCATTACACCTATTCATCATACAACTTGGCTCTTAAGTAAATTTGATTCTTTGAATTATTTTTTCTTAATTAAAAATAGAGATCAAAAAATGAAAATTTTCTTGCCATATTTACTTTCCACCAATAGAGGGCGTACACAAAAATATGCCCCAAAATCAAGTTTTTGAGCGCTCTGGTGAATACAATAATTATTTCCAAGTTACTAATGAAAAATAAATTGCAACTGTATGGAAATTAGTAATATTGGTCACAAAAGTGATATTTTAATGATTTTTTAAAGTGTGTGCTCTGTACAACATTGGCATACCATACTCCATAGTCCTACCTGCTGTAGATTCCCCACAGGCAGGATGGTTGCAGTGAACAAGTGGTGAGACTCAGAGATGTGATTTGGGAACAACTATTAGTATTACTGAACTATTGGTGATGAGGTATGCTGGTATTTGGTAATCGGCCGGTGCAAAACTGCATTAGCGCCACGAAATGAATCTTTCATGGTTTCCCCCTAACCTCAGTAAAAATGATTTTTTTTAAAACGATTTGGGTTGATTGTACTGGACGACCATTCCGTGGCCGTTTTCACGCATGCATGCGATTAATTGTTTGTTCGGCCCGGTCCCCGAGGCCGAGCTTGTACCGGTACACGAAAGAAGCAAGTCGCAGCTCCGCCGCGCGCGATTCAATTGCAACCATGGCATTATGTTATCTACATTTCGAAGTCTAATTATCTCACCTATAACATTCAAAGTGACGAATATAATTTGTTGCTTTTGCTGTACTATTTTGGATTCGGAAACCACGGAAGAAAAAGTAAAATTCCAGGAGGATCCAGTTCAGACTCGTGTTGTGTTTGTTAGTCTGACTGGGGATATATGCCGGTAGATTCTAGATATCAAATAAAAAAGGAAAAAAAAAATTGTGCCAAAAATACGTCCAAGTTAGAGTATGGCGCGTGTGGCACGAAGAGCTCATTCAATGAACAAGGTTACTATTACTACTAATACTATTATTAGGTAGATCAAAGCCCTACCTTGAGCGCGGAGTGACATTGTGATTTTTTGATGCCCTATTCTTATTTGTGGTTAAAAAATATAGGCAAGACCATGAAGACTATGATAGATTATACCATATGTCCCCTCCACGAAAATTGGAAAAAATATGGAAAGGGTTATATCTGACAAATTTAGAAAGGTAAAGTTAGATTGAGATAATAATCAGCAATGAGTTGTGACTTATTCCGTCAAATTTTGGTGTAGGCCTAGTACGATTTGAGTGTTGATAGTGTATATGGTGTATGTAACCCCCAATGGCATTGGTCAGAAATAAATAAAATTCACCACAGTCTTTGGAGACGATATAGACAGACTACTAGTATAGTTGCAATATCGGCATAATGTTAATGTCATGATCATCTTTCCCATTTGCTCCCCTTCCAATAAAAAATAATTGCTGCTTCCTCTTTTT
The DNA here is from genome assembly GCF_037042905.1 of Lytechinus pictus. NCBI lineage: Eukaryota > Metazoa > Echinodermata > Echinoidea > Temnopleuroida > Toxopneustidae > Lytechinus > Lytechinus pictus. The sequence goes on along the minus strand of NC_087256.1, from coordinate 10,248,659 downwards.
ACATGCTTATAAGGTAGGACTAGATCACCTATTTTAAAAAGAAAATTCCTTGGATTATTTGGAGTAATTGGTTATGATCCCCCTAATTTCGAAATCTCAATTCTATATCCCGCTCAGAACAGCTCACCTCAGCCAGGAAGATGTAGACCTATAGATATATTGAATAGCTGCTGTTATTTAGAAGGCTCCCTGATATCTTTAGTGAAATTGAAGAAATTTAAGGAGTAAGGAGTCTAAGGACTAGTCCAAAATCCATTATTGTCATAACCACTTGGCAATCGGAGTGCCTTCATGATCACAGCTGATCGACGGCTGCCTTCACACAACAGTTGCATGTGTAACCCTTGTGGTATTGTTGGAGAAAACTTATTACTTGATTTTATTTTCTTTGTTTGAATTCTTAAAAATGTTTGTAGGCCTATTTGTTTGAAATCTATAGCATTAACAGCCTGGAGACAAATTTTAATCAGTTCATTTCAATTAATTTATTCATTTCATTTCTAATAACAATGAGTACAAAAATATGCACATCAAATCGAATATATACATCAATAATTTTAAATGAAAGCATGCAAAAACAACTTAAAATAAATGCAAATGACATTTGAGTATAATAAGGCCTTCGTAATAATATAAGAAATGAAAAGGGAGGACTTAAAATAAAGCCTATAGTAAATCCAAATAAATAATTCATGACCTGGTTCAGACCCACAACTTTCCTTGACAAGGGCTTAATGTATCATTTGCGATTTTCTTCCTTTATCCCCCCCCCCCAAATCTACAGGTGTGACACATTGAGACCAAGATTTTTTAGACTAAGGAATTACAGACCAAGATGTTAAGTGCTTTGAAATTCCATGCACCATTGAAGAAGTGCAACCCAGCCTTGATCACAAGTGTTTACCTTCAAGGTCAGCGCTACCAAATTAAACCCTCAAACTTTGTCATGGCTAGCAGACATACAATGAGTGACTCAAAGGCAAGAGGTGGGACAGAGCTATCACCATGGCAACAAGGATTTTACAAATATTTTCTTCCGATTCAGACGAGGTTTCGAGATACTGATATGTTTGGTCATGTAAATAATTCAGTCTACTACTCCTACTTTGATACGGTCATTAATGAGTACCTGTATAAATACTGTGAAGTCAGGCACCCAAAAAAGAATCCAGATGAGCCAAATATAGTTGGGTTCATGGTTGATACCAGATGCTCGTATCGGCAACCACTCAATTTTCCTGAGGTCATCCTGGCTGGCATGGCTGTCACCAAACTTGGAAACTCCAGTGTGACTTACACAGTTGGTATCTTTGCGGAGAGAGAGGCGAGCAAAGAGGTCACCAAGGCATTATCAATAGGTGGTCATCTGATAGAAAATAATGATTTGGCTAGCTTTGATGGTTTCAAGGAAATGGCGGCCTCAGTAGGACAGTGTGTTCATGTCTTTGTAGATCTGAATGGAGATCAGAGGCCTCTAAGAATACCAGATGAAAGTAGAATACCTCTATCAAATATCATGATCCCCTTTGAGAGTCAAATTAGCAAATTATGAGCAGATCAGGATTTTAAACTTAGTTAAATGATATATCATGATGTGGAAAAGGTTCATCCTGGCGATGGATTGAGTAGAAGAATAGTAATCGGTTGTCTCACGATGGATCAAACGTTGGTATATCATTTCAGAAATGATGGAAAAGCAAAGGAAAACAACAAATTGTCATTTAATAGCTCTTGTGTTTACTCCTGTTTGAAGGAATAAATGTAATCATGGTGCCAGTGATATCAACTAAATTTTGTTTTAAAACAGTTCTTTGTAATTTAAGTTTGCCTGTAGCTGCCAATGTATTTACCAAGCAAACCATAAATATTTTATAGCTGTATTGAAATACCAGCAGTACTTTAGGCATTTCCCAGGACCAAAATCCAGTTGAAACCAATTAGAGCAAAACCAATTGAAACCAGTTGCCAATTGGTTCCAGTTAGAAACCGATTGGGCAACTGGAACCGGCAGTTGCCAATTGGTTTCAATTGGTTCCAGTTGAAACCAATAAGGCAACTGCATCTCGGTTGGTTCCAGTTGTTGCAAATTCCCTATTAAAACCAGTTGAATCCAATTGGAGGCAACTGGTTTCAATTGGTTCCAGTTGAAACCAATTGGAGGCAACTGGTTCCAGTTGAAACCAATTGGTTTCAACTGCATCCAATTGGGACTTCCAGTTGGAATGAACTTAATTAGTTACAAAGTAATTAGCATTTGTACTAACAATTGCTCATGCCAACACAGAAGCATTGTTATATGTCTACAAATACCAATGTAAAGGGCATTGATGTAATGTAGATCGACTCTATATATACATGTATATTTACATGGAGGAGCTTCGAATATATGTATTTGTATTTGATGTAATTTGGTAACAGTTAGTGGTGTACTAATGATCTTTTAATTATAATATTTATGAACATGGTTTTCACTGCTAAGTATTCGAAACATTAATCTTAAAAAGTGTGGCACTTGAGAATGAAAAGAAATGAATAGATACATTGTAAATAATGATGAATCACATAAAACATTAATCTGTGCACATTGGCAGATAATATGCAAATGAACTGGTTTTCAATTGGATCCAGTTGGGTAACTGGAAAATTTCCAATTGGAAGTCATTTCCAGTTACCCAACTGGATCCAGTTAGGATTTCCAGTTACCCAACTGGTTCCAATTAGGATTTCCAGTTACCCAACTGGTTCCAATTAGAAGTCATTTCCAGTTACCCAACTCTCCAGTTAGAAGTCATTTCCATTTACCCAACTGGTTCCAGTTAGGATTTCCAGTTACCCAACTGGTTCCAGTTAGAAGTCATTTCCAGTTGGAAGAAATGTCCAGTTACCCAACTGGTTCCAGTTAGGATTTCCAGTTACCCAACTGGTTCCAGTTAGAAGTCATTTCCAGTTGGAAGAAATGTCCAGTTACCCAACTGGTTCCAGTTAGGATTTCCAGTTACCCAACTGGTTCCAGTTAGAAGTCATTTCCAGTTGGAAGACGTTTCCAGTTACTCAACTGGTTCCAGTTAGGATTTCCAGTTGCCCGACTGGTTCCAATTGGTTTCAATTGGAAATTGGTGTATTCCAGTTAAAACCAATTGAAACCAATTGTAACCAGTTGGAAATCTAACTGGTTTCAATTGGATTTTGGTCCTGGGTTGATACGCTAACATAATATATTTACCATAATATATTGATATTGACAATGTTACGAAAAAACAACAAATTGACATCAATATTATCAAATTATGCAATAACATAGTATTTGCATACATTTATCCTCAATAATTAAATTAAAACTGCTTGAACCAATTATAATCCATATGATTAAAGTCTCCTGTGCCAAGCACCCACCAACAGATATGGTGTCAACTGTCAACTAAAAAGTAAAAACCTATATAATGCTGTAAACAAATGTATGACACAACTATACCATATTTGTTTTTTAAGTTTTTTTTCTTTACACTGCTCATATAAAAGAAAATAAATAAATGACTTTGAAACCAATAGAGCAGCTGCCATCCAGTCAAAGAAGGAGAGAATAAAACAAAATCCCTCTTTTGCATGGTGTCGGTTTGTGTTGTTAATCTATTGTTCATGGGGGATGATCTATTGGTTCATCCCCCCCCCCCCCCACTTGAATAGTATGACGTCACGGATTGACACCAGTCAGTTCTTCTTTCGATTGCGTGCATCGCGAATTGGTCTTCACTTTCATATTAGGATCCACGTCGGCAAATGTCTGCCATTTAATCTGTTGCATCAACAGGAGATTTCATAATAGCTGATAACCCATTTATGTTCCAGATGAATATAGGCTCTGTAACTATTATGTCGTCAATGATACCAGGTCATTCTTAGCTAATCTTAAAGATCCCAGACACCCCAGCAAAAAAGTTGATCAATGGATGAAAATAAAGCAAACGTAATGCTGAAAATCTCATAAATTCTTGAAGTAAGATTTATAAAGTTATCAAATTTTTATATTTTGACTTATGAAACCAGAGATATGTACTGTACATATGTACACCTCTGTGATATATGTAAAATTAGAGAATCAATGTCACTCACTATCTCTTTTGTATGTTATTGTATGAATTGACTTTTTAAAAATGTGATTGACAATAAGAACCCCCATGATTAAACGACAATCAAGAGCTAGCCAATTGCAATACCGCATATTCAGGGAGCTTGTTTCACATTACAAATTAAAATATTTCATATAATAAAATACACAAGAAATCGTGAGAGGGTGGTGTCATCATTTCCCTCATTTGCATTATGACCAGAACGTGCATGTGAAATTGCCACATTTTGAAATGTCATAACTTTCTTATTTAATCTACATATGAATTTGATGGAATTTCCGGTGTTTAGCTTGGTTTATTTTCCTCTTTATGCAAATCAACTTTTTATTGGAGTAGACTTCCCTTTAATTCTCCAGATGCTGCAAGGGTGTTATATTTTTTGTGTATTAGTTAAGGGATGGTCCAGGCTGAAAATATTTATATCTAAATAAATAGAGTAAAATTCACAAAGCAAAATGCTGAAAATTTCATCAAAATCGGATAACAAATAACGAAGTTATTGAATTTTAAAGTTTATCAATATTTTGTGAAAACGGTTATATGCACATTGTCATGAATATTCAATAGGTAGGCTGATGATGTCACATCCCCACTTTAGTTTTTCTTGTGTTATTACTTGAAATCATAAATGTTTCATTTTTTCATACATGTGTAAATGATGTGTCTCCATTATGACGAAATAAGTTGCGGCAATAAATCACTAATGCATTTAATCAATTTTCAATCCAATTGTTTTAGTTCTTGGTAGAAATTTTTTGAATAAACCTAATTTCATGTAATAAAACATAAAAGAACAAGTGTGGGTATGACATCATCAGCCCACTTAATGAATATTCATAAAGACATGCCTAGAACTGTTTTACCAGAATAATACAAATCTTTAAATTCAATAACTTCGTTATTTGTTATCCGATTTTGATCAAATTTTCAGCATATTGCTTTGTAAATTTTACTCTATTTATTGATTTATTTAGTGTCCTAGCAGATTTACTACAGTGATTGAAAAAAACTGCATAATTTACCTTTTCTAGCTTTTATTTACTTTTTAAAAATCTCCATACTGTGTTTTAATGAGGTATCAGTGTTCAAAAGAATATAATTGATGAATAAATAATCAGGTTACATGAAACATTGTTTCTTTTGTGATTGTTACAGAATAACCTGTAGGATGAAGACAGGAGAGTGGTATGAGTGTGGCATTAGATAATGACTAGAGTGGGGAAAGATAAAAGGAAAGATACGGAGCCCCTAAGGTGATTTGACATGGGTTTTTTTAATTATTTTTCTTTTCCCAACTTGTTCCCACTAGTACCTTGTTCCCTCAATTTAGTAAGTTGTGCGAACGAATTGCAAGTTGAGAGCATGAGTTATATACATAGAACAAGTTATAAATCAAGGGAACAAGTTATAAGTTAAGGGAACAAGTGAGTAATCCATGGTAATGAGTTAGGGGAAAAAACATTTTGTTTCACCTTAGTGGCTGAAGATGAACGAAGGTAATGAAGTTTGAATATTAGAGGTGCTATAGTTTGATTGATTGATTGACAACGAATTTATTCATTCCAAAATTTCAACAAAGTTACAAAGTAAAGCAAAATATAATATAACATTTTGAAATGAAATAGGAACCTTCTGGAAAGCAAAGCTTGTTATTGAAGGTTTCCTTCTTAATGACTTAATGCAAAAAACAATATATATATATAATATACTAATCATATGTATCGTTCTTGTTGAAGTTCAAAATAGATACAATAAACAAGTCATCATTTCTTTCTTGTAAAAATTATATGTAAAAATTTTATGTAAATCCTTGTTAAATGTATTTTTTTTTAAAACATATTCTCCCAAGTAAAAAATAAACAAGGCTGGATTATCTTACAAGATATGAAGAAAAAGTGAAAAGGACACACAAGACAAAACGTTACGAAACCAGGACGTGACAGAACGGTACAAGATCAAGACATGACAAAAAGTTATACCAAAACAAGAAAGACGAAATATTACAAGAACAGACAAATTGAAAAAAAAAGACAACAACAACAACAAAACAAAGGACAAAAACGAGTAAAAGAAAGAAAGAAGAAGGAAAAAAAAAAAAAAAAAAAAAAAAAAAAAAAAACAGGTAGAGCGAAAGAAAGGAGACGGGAAAAGAAGCGAAATAAAGGCAGGGTGGGGGAGGGGGGAATCCGGAAGAACAGAAGATCCACAAGATATCCTAAGTAGGATGAATGATGTGAGTGTTATAGTTATTGGTTAGATTTTTTTTTAGTGCTCTATTGAAGCTATGAATAGTTGGCTTATTTCGTAAAGTTTGCGGTAGTGAATTCCAAAGTTTGATACCAGAAGATATAAACAGTTTGTTTGTTAATAATGTCCTCGTTCTAGGTAAATGGAAAAGTCCAGCAGATCTTGTAGGGTAGTGATGTACATTGATATTTCGTGTGAACATAGAATAAAATACGTCTGGTAGTTCATCTTTACTAAGGTTGAACATAAAAGATCCAAGCTTATAATGGTAAAGATCATGTATCTTAAGAATTCCATGAGTTTTAAAAAGAACATTCGTATGTGCCCGATAATGAGAATGGCAAATAACGCGCAAAGCTTTTTTCTGAAGTAGTAAAAGTCTATTCAAATGAAAATCAGCACAACTCCCCCATGCAATAATACAAAAGTTCAAATGCGGGAGTATCAGCGTTGAGTATAAGTTTAATAATATACGAGTCGGAAAATAGAATTTAACTTTATTTATAATTCCAATATTCCGTGAAATTATTTTGCATGTGTTATCTATATGTTCTTTCCATGACAGTCTGTCGTCGATAGTTACTCCTAGAAATTTCGTACTTAATACTCTTTGAATATTAATATTATCAAAAATAATGTTACCTGGGAGTTCATCAATGATATTGCTGAAGAGCATGTAATTTGTTTTAGTGAGATTAAGCGATAATTTGTTGGCTTTGATCCACTCTGAGACTAGTTTTAATTCTTTATTGAGTGTGTCAAGTAAATGTTTGGGGTCCTTATGAGAAAAAAATATATTTGAGTCGTCGGCAAAAAGAATGAATGATAAAGTACTTGATGATTTATAAAAATCATTAATGTAGACCAAAAAAAGAAGCGGACCCAAGATTGAGCCTTGAGGGACTCCACATGAGATAGATTTGGGAGGGGAATTTACATTTGCTATGGAAACATATTGCTGCCTACTGCTGAGGTAGTTCCTGAACCACTCCAAGGCTATCCCTCTGATTCCATAATAATTAAGCTTGTATAAAAGGATATCATGGTTGATTGTGTCGAAAGCCTTGGAGAAGTCCAGGAACACCCCAACAGTATGCTCATACTTGTCAATTCCATTGGCAATCTTATTAATCGTTGCCAACAGGGCATGAGTAGTACTATGTTTTTCGCGAAAACCAAACTGCAGGGGATAAAACAATTTATGTATATTAAGAAACTTTGTCGTGCGTACAAAAATTACTTTTTCCAAAACCTTCGAAAGGCATGTCAATAATGATATGGGGCGATAATTTCCCAACACGGTGTTGTCGCCTTTTTTAAAAATAGGGATTACTCGGGCTTGCTTTAATGAAGAAGGTACAACTCCTGTAGAAAGAGACAAATTAAAGATATAAGTCAAAGGTTTAATAATGTGTATCAGGTTTCTTTTCAGGAGAATGTTACTTATATCGTCACATCCTGAACTCATTTTATTCTTTAGTCCAGAAATTATATCAGCTAGTTCTTTTACGTCTGTTGGTGTGAAATATATCGAATTTGGATTAGGGACATTAAGAAAAGATGTGAAGTGTTTAGAAGAGGCAGGGATTGTGCTGGCAAGATTTTGGCCTACGGATGCAAAATAGTCATTAAAAACATTTGCCAAGGCAAGGGGATCCTCTACCAATTCACCATCAACATTTATTTTCGTGGGCGTAGACATTCTGAAGCTACCTTGTATAACGTTTTTTATAACTTTCCATGTATTTTTAACATCGTTTCTATAGAGGTCAAATTGATTATGAAAATAATTCTTTTTACATTTTCTCAGTATACCTGTCAGAATATTTTTGTAGTCAGTGTACTTTTTTCTATTACTGTCGCAAGGCTTTGAAATAGTTTTTAAATAAAGGTTATTCTTTCTGTTTATTGAGCGCAAAATGCTAGGTGAAATCCCGAAATCCATGGGGACCTTGGAACCTTTTTGTAATTAGAGCGTTTGAATCGCAGTACGGGAAAAGAGCTATTCATTAATGGATTCAATTTATTCATAAAAGCGTCAAATGCATCCTCGGCATTTTGAATACTGTAATTCCTGACCAGTCAACATTTCCTAACTCTTCATTGAACAGATTCATATTATTTTCAGAAAAATCACGTCGAGTATTATGATCAACTTTGTGTTCAGTGGCGTTGGTATCTAGTTTAAAATGCGAAAATATGGGAAAATGGTCCGACAAATCAGAAAGAATTATTCCCGTAGAGAGAGTACTTCTGGTATTTGTAAATATATTGTCGATGAGAGTAGCCGATGTACCTGTGATTCGAGTTGGCTTGGTTATCAAAGGAAGGAAACCTGCTGTCATTATTACATCCGAAAAAGTTTGAACAAAATTATCAGTATCGTATTTTAGTAAGTCAATATTGAAATCGCCGAGTAAAAAACACGTTTTATTGACCATCTCATGGAGTGCCAATAACCCATGGAATGTATTTAAAAAGTCATCGTGGGAGGAGTTAGGCGGCCTGTAAATCGTTCCAACCAGAATATTTTTGTCGTTGGGCATAAGAATTTCAACAAAAAGTGTTTCAATAGCATCATTCATTAAAGTAAGATCAGGCCTTAACCTGTAATCGAATTGTTGGGATACAAAAAGAGCAACGCCTCCACCTGATTTCCCTATTCTATTATTTGTGACCAAATTATAACCTGGCAGCGTATAAAAGGATAGTTGAGTACAGTGGGAAAACCACGTTTCTGACAAACCTATCACAGAACAAGAGAGCTTAGAATTCAATAAAAGGGAACGAAGTGATTCAAAATTTTTGTTGGCACTGCGAATGTTGCAATGTAGCATTAGAAAGTTACTGTTGTCAAGTTGTTTCGACGCTATCTGTTTATCAGTAAAATAGAGCGAGGGGGTATGTTGATACGTATTATCATTAGGATCAGAAAGAGAATCAAGATTAGCTTGTGCATTGAGAGTTTGAGCTACGGAGTCATGAAAAACATCATTATCTATATCAGAAAATGGGAAATTTGTGTTTACAGCCATCACAAAGGATGTCTAGGGGATCTCCAGAGATAGGGAGGAGTATGCAGATCAGCTAAACGAAATAACACAAGACATGATATTACGAGAATTGCAGATACGAATACAGACAAATAACGACAAACACAAAAACACAAAGAAAACAAATATACAGTAGCACTTAAATCCTAGGAACCTTCAAATTATAAAAAGAGGGAGAATATTCAGAGCTGACTATATAACATGAACAAAATAAGCAAAGTATTTTAGGCAATATTACAGACATTAACCCTTCGAGGGAAGACGTAAAATGTGTCTATATTTTCCATGTATATACCTTTCCATGAGGTGAAAGAAGAACCAACAAGCACCAGCAATAATGAGAAAATTGAAAGGTTATTGGAGGAACATGCAAGCCCTTTAAATCGCAAAGCATAGCAAATGAACTAATAATAGACATTACGATAAGATACTTCGATATAAAAAGATTGGGACAGCAATCAAAATAAATAAAACGAAAGAATGAGAAACATCTGATACAGTATTGTGTTGGATATGTATCAATAAGTCCAATATGTAAATAATGTTCATATATACCATTTGTGTAAGAATCTCCCAAAAGTAAGACAGTATGAGGAATTAATTTGATACATTAGCATGAAAAAAGAAAATTCTGCATAAGAAGTTCTTTGCAGTAAATCGCTTTGTGTACAATTCAAAACCTAACAAGGGTGGTGCATGCTCCCCCATAGTCACAATACCGTCGATCACAATGCCTACTATCCAAAACTATTGGCAAGTAATTGTGTCTTCAATTTAATAGTGAAATAACAACAAAAATAATGAAATATAATATGTCTCTGTGTCCTCAGATAACCCTCACTCTTTATTTTTCATGTTGACCCCCTTGCATACCCTCGCCCCCCCCCCCAAAAAAAAAGGGGGGGGGGAGAAAGAGAGAGAATGGCCGAGGTGTGCGCGCACTATTGAGTTTTTACAGCTGTGTATAAATAAAATATGAATATTTTCGTCTGGGGCCGACCTTTAACGTTATGATAACATGACTGGATCTTGCCGCTCGTGGCATGAAATCAAAGACACAACAAGGGCCAGGGGTAAATGATACCAAGCCACTTTTCAAAACGGAACTTCCTGGAATTTACTCTGGAAGTTCTTGGAATTTTACAAAATATCCTGGAACTTTCCGAATGTCCCGCCGAATGTTCTCCAGTCTTCCATAAGTTATAATTCTCTTCTATATACACAAACAAAAAAATGAAATAGGCCCAGTGCCATAATTGAGCCAACAATTTAGAGGGGGCGAAACATGACGTAACGTGCAATAGTTTATAAAGAGTTGCGAGCGAGCAAAAATTTTGTCATAGATTTGACATAATATTCAGAAAATAATATCATTCCCGAAAATGAAAACTTCCTGAAATTTCCTGGATTCCAGGGGCCGATTGCACGAAATGGTCTTTGCAAGGACCGTCTTTCGTGTCGCCCATTTTTTATGATGCGCCATGTGAAACGCATTTCAAATAAACTATCTAACAGCATATTTTATTCGTACGTTAAAATAAACAAAATATTTGTTTATAAAATGATGTGATATCTCATGAAATGGTATAAAATGTGATTTAAAAGCAAGCTAACAAATTTTATATTTTTATCATAAATTTCAAAAACATCCCGCTTATAGCGCATCATAAAAGATGGGCGACACGAAAGACGGTCCTTGGAAAGACCCTCTCGTGCAATCGGCCCCAGGAAGAGCTGAAATGAGCGCGCCTAACAATGGGGAATCCCCCGAAATGTTCTTGCTTGAATTCGTTATTTATTTATGGAAAGTATTGTTTTATCAAAAACACTTGTTAAACTAGCTATCATAGAGATTTCGTGTGACTTTTTATTCATTTTTTTATTTATTTTGTATTTTTCTACTGTTAAGTATGTTTACTTTTAGTACCCTTTATTGTGTATATTTGATAAACAACACAGAAATCTTGAGTTTAGACTATACATCTTGTCGCGGTGCGGAGTGTGGTATCGTTTATTCTGGGACTGGGACTGTCTGAAGTCAAGACCTTAAAAATGGTGTTCACTGACAATATTACAACCATTCTAGGTGTTACAGTGTTTGTTATACTAGTTATACGTTTATACATTAGGATAACTCAGAGATTCGCCCCGGTTGAAAATTGTACTATGGAGGGAAGGACAATCATTGTCACCGGAGGAAGCAACGGTTAGTGAACTCGATGGTCGCCTTGAGTTTCGGTCGAGTTGCTAGTTGTAATTATACCAGTGCCCGGTTGCACTCCAACCACGGGCCGGCTGACCTTAACCCAGGGAGCTCCCGCCCGCTGCGTGGGCGGGAGCCCAGGAGCTTACCGTGTATTTGACCATAGTCACCGGACTAGGGTGATTTATGGTCTAAATATTTCTCCAAATGAATTGTGAAAACAGAAAGTATACAATTACCACGATTATATGGATGAAGGTCTAACGAGTGGCAGTTTCCTGACATCTGGGCACAGACGGGAACGTCAAAAAAACGAAAAGTTCTCTCCTTCTATCTACCCCCGTTTCGATCGGCCATTTTTGTTAAAAATCGTAACAAAATTGCCGATCGAGACTGGGGTAGAGGAGAGAACTTTTCGTTTTTTTGAGGTTCCAGTCTGTGCCCAGATGTCAGGAAACTGCCACTCGTTAGACCTTCATCCATATAATCGTGGTAATTGTATACTTTCTGTTTTCACAATTCATTTGGAGAAATATTTAGACCATAAATCACCCTAGTCCGGTGACTATGGTCAAATACACGGTAAGCTCCTGGGCTTCCGCCCGCTGTGTCTTTCTTTCTATCCTTGGTTTTGAAGGCAAAACTGTTTTTGCTCTTTGAAAAAAAAAATATTTGCTTTTATTTATATATTTCTCTTTAGCTTTTATTAATTAGATTTATTATTTTTAAGTAGACTAACTTATTTACAATTATATCAGTTATCACCCATGGGCTCATATCATCTCGCGTGCGAAGGAATATCATTCATAATAACGCGACACACACGACACATCCATATACTACTGGGCTTTCGCCCACATAAAACATCACACATAATTAGGGATTTCACATTCTGCTATGACACTTACCCAATCATTTAGATCCTTCCGTGACTTCTCCTTGAAGTTTCTTCTAAACAATATGTATATTTTCTTGATCTTTAGTGAAGATTTCACGGAGATAAAATTTGGTCAGCGCCGATATCAATTTTCGTCTAAAGAGGGCGCGCGATTTATATTCATATCAAAGACACGACAAGGGAAAGACTAGGCACCTACACTATTTTACACGCAAATTGACGCAGGTCATTACGCAAAGTCCGTGAAGTGTCCAATCTTTTCATTGTAAAGACTGGTATACCGTATTATTGATGTTCGTTAAAGCCTGTCCTGCTGGTTTCGTTCCAGGCACGTATATTTTTTTCAATTTTTCTTTATTAGTCATCGTTTTAAATTAATTGCAGAAAAGTGTTATCATCGCCAATAATAATCTTGAATTATGTTTTTGAAGGTATTTCATTTATTGGTGCCCATAATTAGTAAATTAATCATAAGAATTGTGCATTCAAAGAATTTAGACACAGTTATAAAATTACCGAGGAGCTGAATCAAGGTTGTGAAATTTATTAGGGCCACCAACGGGCCTCCTTGTATTTCCATAGAAGAGACAAGCGAAGTTACTTTCCAGGCCGAGGTAAGCGAAATTTGCTCTTTTTGACCGATTATTATATTAAAATTACATTTTTAATTTTTTAATGTATTGCTACTTACCGGAAAGAGCCCCGGTGAGTAGCGAGAAGGAGTTTCGGCAAATATTACTTCAGCAATGAAGCGATGTTTGCCGACTACTTCAAAATCAAGGGTCAAACACGGTTCGGTGTACGAGGTTAGTATATACTAACCTCGTACTAATGTGAGTGCAATTGAATTATATCTACCTCGAGCGAAGTTCGTGGAGGCTCCACTTCACTACCGCTACACTACGCTCCACCTACCCGAACTTCGAGACCGTGAACTCGATCTGATATTCCAAGTGACAAAGGTGGGATTTTATGGGGGGAAAATATAAAATTCATGCAACATCATGATCTTTAAAAACAAAACTAATATTCTTACTTTACACAAAGTTTCACTTCTATTCCTAGACCAAAAGCTTCAGTCTCTGTATTTTGGTTGTTCCGCTGAACTACGTTGGCTCACTCACCAATACATAGACTGAAGAGCTTGGAGGCCCGTACGTACAGACAACGTATTAGCAGTAACGTTAGATCTAACATTCGGCGGAAACCCGATTTTCCGATCGTTTTTTTGTTCATAAAATGTCACATTATGAAAAAGAAATCACATCCATATTTACGAAAAAATGTTTAAAATTCAGAAATATCGTACCTTAGACCGCAGTTACCGCTAATTCCTTTCAAATGATGATCGAAACATCGGCATCTTCGATCCTTTCGTTGGTCAACGTAAGTTGCCATCTTTGATGACGTCATCATCCTTACAGACGTATTTACCAGTCGCTATATATCACGATTTGTGCCACTGCTTTGCGCTTGTAGATGTGCGTGCGTTCGGAACTTGTCGCTCGCATTGATTGGCCAGGATATCGAAAATTTAATCGGATAGCCTTGATAAAAGCACAACTCGTTGATGGCTGCCATTTTTTCCTCTCCGGCAGAAAATTAGAAAAATAAGGAATAATCCGAGGAATAACTCATCGGTAACGTATATTTTCGATATTTTATAGAACTTACATAGTATCAAAAGAAAGATTAGAGTCTAGATAACAAAAATAGTGGGCCTTCGCGTTCAAGATAATATAATGTCATTTAGAATCTAAAAGAAATTGAAATCTGGACAAAACCCGTCCTCCGAATTGCCGACCAGATTACACATGCAGGCTCGCACTAACACACTACCGTCGGTGAATGGGGATTATAGTAAAATGTCAGAAATTGTTGAATAAATCCCCAGAAACGACGGTTATTCCTGTCTATTCTATTCCATGCTTCTATCAGTCTCAAAATTGGTGATTTAGAGCCAACATGAAGTTCCTCACACGTATAAATAATTCGCTGCCGATTTCAAAACATCGCATGCGGATGCGATATGAAATCCTACTTGGAAGCCAAAAAGGACTTCAGGAGAGTCCTGAGCTGAGACAATCTGAAGCCTCCAACAGACTCAAAGTGCAAGGAAAGATAGAGTCGGCAAATGACATGAACAGCTCCTTGTTCTACAGCCTGGTAAAGTCAAACAAAGCAGGCAAACCCTCAACAGTGGACCTCCCATTCTCCTCCAAAACTCCATCAAACTGGCACATCTTCCAGCATCATTGAAGGAAGCAGTGATTATCCCACTGCACAAAGGAGGGAGCAAACCGGTCAGCGAACCCTCTAGCTACAGAGGCATCTCCCTGACCCCAACTCTGTCAAAACTCTTGGAAATTGCCCTAAAACCTAAGATTGAGGACTCTTTGGTTGAAGTCAACACACCTGACAAACTTCACTTTGGATTCCAAGCCTCAAAGTCCTGTATTCTCGCTTCAATAACCCTTGAGATGCTTATTGAGCTGAATACATCTCGGAAGAAGCCAACATATCTTGCCCTCTTGGATGCTGCTAAAGCTTTTGATTGTGTCTGGCACCCTGGCCTCTTTCAAAAGCTAGCTGACACTCCTATACCGCTCGAAGCTCAGTCTACATTGGTGGAAACGTACAACGGTGCATCCAGCAGAGTATTATGGAAAGGGGATGCCAGCTGCTCCTTTCCTCTTCAGAAGGGTGTGAGACAAGGAGGAATCCTCTCCCCTCTTCTCTACAACATCTTTATTGATGGCTTGATAAAGTTGCTAAGAGACGAAGATCTTGGATGTCACTGCCAAAACCTGTATGCTGGGGTAATTGTTCTAGCTGATGATGTGGCCCTCATAGCTTCCTCAGCCAAAGTACTTCAATGCATGCTGAATCTTACCCATACCTATGCAACCACATGGAAGTACAAGATCAACCCATCAAAAAGTGCAATCCTCGCCTTTAATGGGCAAGACCACCTCAAGCACACTTGGTACCTGAATGAAGAGGAAGTTCAAGAAGTCAGTCAGCATCCCCTTCTTGGTGTCACCAAGTCTTCAACTTCTCAAGATCCTGCGCCGAACATCATTGCCAAGGGATATAACTCCATATTTGCTCTGCTAGGTGGTTCGGCTTCAAGAAACAACTTCTGGCCTCCAACCATTGCCAAGTTATGGACCACCTACTGCATTCCTAGGATGCTATATGGCATTGTTGCCATTAGAGTTACCAAGAGGTCCAGGGATAAGCTAGACTCAGCGCAGGCCCTTCTCTTAAAAAAGTTCCTAGGGCTCCCAGAAGCATAATCCTTACCAAAATTATCCCTCTCTCTATGCAGATCGACCTTAACACCTTGATGACTCTCGGGCAACTGGTTACTCTACCAAGCGATAGGTTTGAGCACAGGATACTTCTAAATGCTCTCTCTGCCGATGTCCCTTTCATCTCCTCCTGGAAGCAGCTAATCGCCAAATACAGCTTGCCTGCCATCCTGTCTGGCACCCTGAGCATCAACTACCTCACCTAGAAAAGACTGTGCCGCCAGGCCATCTTCAAGAAGCACAATGCTGGCCTAGTTGATGCCATTCAGGAGAAGCACACTCTTGCCTTCTGGAAGCAATGTCCAAGCCCTAGCAGTCTGTTCCCCCCTGCACTACCTTCATACCTCCGTATTGCTGCAAGACTTTGCTCCCAACTTCTGACAAGCACCTACCTAACACAACAAAGACTGAAGACCATAGGCAAGTCTCCCAGTGCCACTTTGCTCAACGGAGGAAGAAAGCTCCACCAATTCCTTGCTTCCTGCCCAACCCTCAAACCCCAACGGTCTGTTCTCATTCAACATGTCTTATCTCTAAGCCTCCCTGCTTCAGTTAGCCAAGCTTTCACCTCTGCTCATCCCCTCACCCTTGCCACTAATATGTTATTACCCTCCTCGCACCTATATGTCACTCTTGCTGCCAATGTTATGACCCACTGCCTCAGATACATTCTTATAATTCATCATATTCGCTTAGAGAAATTACTTCAACACAACAACCAACCTGCGGATAGCCGCTGATCCTCGAATACGGGGGGAAGAACAACAAAGAAGTTAGCTCTAAATCACCAATTTTGAGACTGATAGAAGCATGGAAAAGAAGTGAAACTTTGTGTAAAGTAAAAATGTTAGTTTTAATTGTTTTTAAAGATTGTGATGTTGCATGAATTTTATATTTTCCCCCCATAAAATCCCACCTTTGTCACTTGGAATATCAGATCGAGTTCACGGTCTCGAAGTTCGGGTAGGTGGACGGTAGTGTAGCGGTAGTGAAGTGGAGTGGAGCCTGCACAAACTTCGCCCGAGGTAATTTACATCATGTTGAAATGCACTCACACGTATTGCGAGGTTAGTATCATACTAACCTCGCACCATGAACCGCGTTTGGTAGTGGATTTCTAACTAGTGGGTCGCGCGTGCTGCGATTCCACTTCCACAACACACGACTTCTATGGCTTGATTTTCCTGTGTGCGGCAGCATGTAATGAACCCTTGGCTTGACGAGAGTGGTTGAAATGTTGTTAGTTACTTGAACTCAAAAGAACTTAAGTTCACGTTAAGCCTAGATCTAGATCTAAATTATAATGTTACTAGATCTAATCTAGAAAGACCTACAGTTCTGGATCCTATTTTGTTTGTTAAAAAGGCTAGTTAACATGGTTAATGTTGTTTTTACTCTTGTTTTTTTATGTAATCTTTTGTTTCTCGTTTCTATTTTTTTCTTTTCATTTTTTCTTTTGTTTTCTCTTGTTTGTCTTTTATATTTTCTTCCCTTTTCTTTTCATTTCTTTATTTCTGTTCCATCATCATTAATTAACATTAGAAACTACCGTACTTAGATCTACTCTGGAGTCAAATGCATGGCCATGGCCATACAGAAACATGAGGTTAAAACTGTCCAAGCACAAAGATCAAGAGTCTTGGGCATACTTGTGTCATGACTATTATTACATGCCAGTTGCCGTTGAGGGCACGTTCAATATTTTTCAAATGTCGTGTGTGAAAATTGCGATGGCATGCATGACCACTCTGTGCAGTGGCGCAGTGCCATAGTATAAGGACTACAGGAGTGTGGGGGCATGGTAGTGATTGTTTTTGTTTCATTGATACCCAAATCGTGTTTTTAATAAATTATGGTGATATGCATTTATACTGTACTGTAGAGACCACTTCTCATGCTCCTAGTACCAATGCGGTCAAAACATAACGGTATTGACCTCATAGGCGACAACAATAGCCATGATAGCGAATATATGGGGTGGTGCATCTTTTAAAAGTCGGCACTCATGGCTCTAGACATTAATCGTGTTAAGGCCCTGTCACATGGTTCCATGCATGCCTTGCGGGTAAGTTTTAGGCACCACTTGGAATTGTTTCAACACTTCTGATGTGAAAATATTCATCATTTTCTAGCTTTTCTATCAAAAGTTATGGCCCTTCCAGATTTTGCTGTTATTCAAATATTCCACCCATCTTCTCTCATATAAGTTTGTCTCATTCTTATTATTTATTATATTTTGGAACAGGTATAGGAAAGGCAACTGTCAAACTCCTTGCTGCAAAGAGAGCAAGAGTTATCATTGCTTGCCGGAATGTTGAGAAAGGGGCTGCAACTCGGGATGAAATCATTGCTGCTACCGGTTACGCAAACATATCTGTGAAGAAGCTTGATCTCTCCTCGCTCCAATCTATACGCAACTTTGTGAATGAGTTCAAGCAAGAGGAACACAGACTGGATGTCCTAATCAATAATGCTGGAATACTTGGTAAGTTTACTTCCTTCCCTTTCAGAGGGGGGGGGGGGTGTTTCACAAAGATTAAAAATAAAAATAAATCACACTTATTTCCTCCATTGTCTGTGGTTTTGGTCAGATCATGCTCCTTGCATGCTCTCTAATGTATATAATCATTTATTGTCTCGCCTGCATAGCAGAGCGAGACTATAGGCGCCGCTTTTCCGACGGCGACGGCGGCGGCGGCGTCAACATCAAATCTTAACCTAAGGTTAAGTTTTTGAAATGACATCATAACTTAGAAAGTATATGGACCTAGTTCATGAAACTTGGACATAAGGTTAATCAAGTATTACTGAACATCCTGCCTGAGTTTCAGGTCACATGACCAAGGTCAAAGGTCATTTAGGGTCAATGAACTTAGACCATGTTGGGAGAATTTTTTTCAAAATCTTAACCGAAGGTTAAGTTTTTGAAATGACATCATAACTTAGAAAGTATATGGACCTAGTTCATGAAACTTGGGCATAAGGTTAATCAAGTATTAGTGAACATCCTGCTCGAGTTTCAGGTCACATGACCAAGGTCAAAGGTCATTTAGGGTCAATGAACTTTGGTCAAGTTGGGGATATTTGTTGAATTACTATCATAACTTTGAAAATTTATGGATCTAGTTCATGAAACTTGGACATAAGGTTAATCAAGTATTAGTGAACATCCTGCCTGAGTTTCAGGTCACATGACCAAGGTCAAAGGTCATTTAGGGTCAATGAACTTTGGCCAAGTTGGGGGTATTTGTTGAATTACCATCATAACTTTGAAAATTTATGGATCTAGTTCATGAAACTTGGACATTAGTTCAATCAAGTACTACTGAATATCCTGTGCAAGTTTCAGGTCACATGACCATGGTCAATGGTCATTTAAGGTCAATGAACTTTGGCCGTGTTGGGGGTATTTGTTAAATTACCATCCTAACTCTGAAAGTTCATGGATTTAGTTCATAAAAATTGGACATAAGAGTAATCAAGTATCACTGAACATCCTGTACGAGCTTCAGGTCACATGACCATGGTCAAAGGTCATTAAAGGTCAATAAACTTCGGCCATGTTGGGGGTATTTTTTGAATTACCATCCTAACTATGAAAGTTTATGGATCTAGTTCATAAAACTTGGGATACAAGAGTAATCAAGTATCACTGAACATCCCCTGTGAGTTTCAGGTCACAAAACAAAGGTCAGTTAAGGTCAATAAACTTAGGCCATGTTGGGGTAATTGTTGAATTGCCATCAAAGTTTATGGATAGAGTGAATGAAATGTGGACATGGGTGTAGTTGACAAGTCTTAAGTCACCGTACAAATGTCATTTATGGTCAATGAATGTGGTATTATGTCATTATATGAATGGTGTTTTTGTGAATGATTATTTTATAGTAGTTTTCAAAGTTAGCACTGCTGCTATATTAAATCGCGTAATGCAGGCGAGACTGCCAGAGGCGTTCCACTTGTATTATATTTAGATCATGCTTTAATATCATCACTTTTTTTCATGAATTGAAGTCATACTTAAATATGTGTGAAACACCAATGCTTAGTCAGTTAGCATGCCTTTTGGATAGGATCATATATGCTCTCAACATTCGTGGGTTTGAGTCCCACTCATGCCGAAAGACACGTAGCAAAAAATTTATGCTCGCATTGAATTGAAGTGTGCCTCAAGCAGAACTTAGAAAACACACTGTCCCTCAGAAAGGATGCATATGGTTATATGTTGATCCTGTGTATAAAACAGCCGATGCATGTTAAAACCAATACACTGTTGATCAAAGAATAGGTTGTCCATTTGATAAATTGCACCTGCCAGTACTGTCCAAATCTCTAGAAATCTTCAGAAGGTCAAGTCATCTTCAAGTTCAGTTGCCCTAATAATCAATACTATGGATATGGGCATGACAAGATACCCTGATATATCATGACAACAGTAACAGATTTTTTACTTTGCACGATATGTTTTAAAATGATGTAAGTCTTTGTAAATTGCATGTTTTTTTTTTCAAATTCCTTGGTTGACGAGTTACTCCAATTCTTATGGAATGTAACTATATTTTTATAATTTTGTTTTTTACTGCATAAACTTTGATGCAGGGCTCGAAATTGGTGGCGGTCCGGGGGCAATTGACCGCCTAAAGCTCCGTCGGGCACCCTAAAAGTCGGGTAATAGTGCCCGGGCTGACCACCAGAAAAAATAAATGACTGTATCGTATTCACTGTTAAACACCAACTTCAAAGAGCTCCGAATAAATTTAATCCCATCCGGCCTTCCCCTCGATACACAGTGTACATGTGCGTCTGATTGGCCAGCGCTCCACTGATGGGAGTTGCTTTCAAGCGCGCGTGTGACCATTATCAGAAAAGGTCATGACTTGAGAGAAAACAAAATCAACCCCTCCCCATCTGTGTGCGTGTGTGGGTGTGTGAGAGAGAGAGAGAGGGGGAGGGAGGAGGAGAAATATATGGGGTTGGAATCATTGAATGCGGGAACCCTTTCATGTTTCAAAACAAAGCAAAGCAATCTGTATTACCCCCTCCCCTATTCACAGGCACACCAATTTTCCCCAGAGGCCTAAAAATAACATTCCAACACGTACCCTTCGCCTATTCATTCCATGTCTCGACTAGTCTCCAAATATAGACCCAGTTATAGGTTCAAATTATCAAAAAAATTAATTTGGAACTTAGCAATTTTTATTTTTTTAATTGAATAATATTTTGCAATCCCTTTTTTTTTAAATACAGTGTGTAGCATCGTGGGCAGTGCAACAAGCTTGGGTATGGCACGTAGGCAAGGGATGAATTTTTCCCCCCAAAAAAGTGTCTTTGTCACAAGAATAAGGCGTGAATGAATTGTTTACTGTGAATTGGAGACAGAAAAGACGTAATTGGACTTTGGACTGAGCTGTGAACAATGATCTGGACTGATTCATTCATATGCGGGGGTGTATAAAAGCATTGATTTCGGGAATTTTTTTAAATTGAAACAATAAACTGAAAGTTATTTCATGTAATTTCTTTTGACATAGTCAAACAAAATCAAAGGGGAATTCATACTTTCATTTGTGAGAAACAGACCCTTGATGTTTAATGCAGTGAGGTCCAGTTGTATAAGTGTGGCATTGAGAGTTGTAGATTTTCTGCATTTTTTGGTCACTAATAATTAGGTCAACTTTTGCTATTTTAGAAGACGTGATTCCCGACGAACAATCGAATCATTCGATTGTTTTTTCAGGAAATAATCGAATGGTAAAAATGACATTCGTCCCAGGCCTAAACGACATGATCACTTGTTTATGTTTTGCCTCATCCAAGCCACTTGTGGTTTTGTTCCCACTCTTTCTGTAATGTATACTTCTGGGGCCCATTTCATAAAAAGTTGCTATAATTTCTTTCGCAGCCAGAGGCTAAATTGTGGAATCTTTTACAAATCAAAAATATAAACATTACATAAACATCGTAAATAATTATATAATTACACAATGCAAAATTAAAATACTAATATGATATCCAAAAACAAACTATGAGTACATGCAGGATATCATGCATTAAAAGAAAACAAACACAGAGACTCAGAGTTTACCTTACAGAGAGGGACAGGGACAGAGAGAGACAGTTACACACAGATAGAGAGAGAAACATGGACAGAGAGAAAGAGAAACATGGACAGAGGGGGAAGAGGGGGGGGGGGGGGGAGGAGCAAGGAAGGGGGGGGGGCTGAAAGTGAAGCCTTAAGTTTATATCAAGTTAGTACATTTAGTATTGGGGGTAAAAAAAAGGAAAAAATAGTTTACACATGTGACAGACCAAATCATGACAACAAGTCTTGGTTTGATAGTACATATTTTATTACACTTTATGGAGTGAGTGCACTTCAACATTTCCACGGCAACAACTGTTAACTTGGTGTGATGTTTTGACAATAAATTTATCATAACCATGATCAAATGTGAATTGAATGATGTTCTTTCCAATTTCAGTTTTGGTGAAGTTGTATTCATTTTATTATGCATGGTTTCCCTCAGTGTTGGTGAGGGTGTTCTTTTTTTTCAGGAAATGTCATTGACACTTGTTCATTTTAAAACGTCAACGTACCTCTAACTTTAAGTCTAAAAATGAACAAGTCTCAAGTAAACAAAGGTGTGAAAAGGATCATGAGTAATTCTTTTTTAGCTCCTTTGAAACAAAGGCTTGAGTTTGTCCTTTTTAATCCACAGAAAGGTTCCACCAGTAATGTAGTGGTTCGCAGCAAACTTACACATACAGAGTTGATACTTTACAATTTGTCATGATACAATATTTTCAATATGCATGTGATGACCACCTAAACTGCCATTTGACCACCTAAAGTTCAGTCCAGGGTGCCCGGCTGACTTCCAAAAATTAAAGTTAATCGAGAGGCCTGTGATGATAAAAAAATCCGACACATCTAACTAGTGAAGCCTTCTTGAAATCAGGCTGGGCTTCCCCTTTGAATACTTTCTGAGTTGAAATTAAAATAACAAAAACCTACCTTGAAACAAGGTACATGAATAGGTAGTGAGAATAATTAATCAGAAATATTTTTTGTTTCATATTTAAAGCAGCAATGGTAACATCCTGTGGATAAGAACGGTATATTTACCCAGGGTAGCCACTTCAGTTTTGAAAACTGTTCTCTCAGCTGGCCCTGCTATTATTGATTGAGTTGAGCACTTAATATTTTGTTCAGTATCTCATTTTGATATCTTTACAGCTCCCGCAAGAAAGACTATAACAGAAGATGGATTGGAATTGACGTATGCCACAAATCACTTTGGACCTTTTCTTCTCACAAACCTACTCCTTAGTAAGCCATGATTTGTGTTTCATAAAGCTGTTGTAAGTTACAAATGGCCTTTGACCCATTCATGTGCAGATTTTGTTCTCTCTTAGATAGTATTACTGATTTTCCTAGAACCCTCATTTAGAATGTGAAAAACAATAAACTTTGCATTCAAAAGTTAAAGGACAAGTCCTCCCCTACAAGAAGTCGATTTGAATATAAAGTGAAAAATCCAACAAGCAAAGCACTAAATTGGATGTTGAATAAGTAAGTTGTGACATTTCAAAGTTTCACTTTTTTTTCATAAAGCAGTTATATGCACAACTCAGTGATATGCAAATGAGAGAGTCAATGATGTCACTCACTATTTTTTTTTTATTATGAAATATGAAAGATTTTAATTTTCTCCACATTGTCATGTTTGATTCCTCCCAGAACATGTGGAATAATCATTGTTTTAACATTGGTGTGGTTTAATCAAGAGGGTCCTAATTGTCAAATCTGTAAAAATTGTAATGTTGTAAAATAAAAAAAATAAAAAATGAAAATAGTGACTGAGTGACATTATCGACTCTCTCATATCCATATCCCTGAGTTGGGCAAATAACTGTTTTGTGAAAAATAAACGAAATTTAAAATGTCATAATTTTCTTATTTTGCATCCGATTTTGATGAAATTTTCAGCATTAATTATGCTTGTCTGATTTTTTCTTTTTTTTCAAATCAACTTTTTGTTGGGGTGGACTTGATCTTTAACAACAAGAATTTTAGTCTGTGAAATTTGTAATTCAACTTTTGTCGTATAGGGATCAAATTGATTGAGAATCTGATAGTACTGGGCGATATTTAAATATTTTCCAAATTATGCGATGATGAAAGATTTTGAATATTCATTAATGAGTTTATCAATATGTTGATATATCGCGTAAACATATGTCTAAAAGATTGTTGATTATGAAAAGTTAATCATTATACAGTGCGTATGAAAAAAAAGTTTACACCTAGAGAAAATCCTGTAAAATTATACATTTGTAATATCCTGAATATTTTTCCACATTTTAACATTGGTACAGATCCATTTAAGCAAATGACGATATAACTGTCGAAAAATATTTCCGCTTGAGTGAGCACCACTTTTGAAAAGTTAGTGAAAAATGATTTGTGCAGAAATTTTAAATAGTTATGCGAATAAAAGTAGATCTTAATCATGAAGAAAACGTGGAATTTAGCTAGTAAAATTGATTTGAAGATATCTTTTACCTTTTTTAACTTGTTTCCATTCCCAAAACACTTCAAAGAGTGCATTGCACCCCACCCCACTCCCCCACACACTGAGGCCATCGTGATGATATTTGCTTTACACTGAGCTGTGATTTACATGAAATGGTTTAGGCTTGATTTTCATTTTGTTAATCACTGTCAAGCTTTGGAAAAGTGTGGAGAAACAACTATTAAATGAAAAATGAAATGTTAACCCACTTCAAATGATAAATATTTAGTGAAAAAATGCTGGAGATGTCTGATATAAACCTTTGTTTAGATTCAGTTATGTCCTGAGATCCAGCTGGTACAAAAAGGGTAAAGGTTGTGCTTACTAAGTGTTGAAATTTCAATTTGGGTGGCAAAATTTTTACAAAATGCTTTAATGTATCCGCTTTATTTCAATTGACTAAAATTGCAAGGGAAATGTACAGTATGAGAAATATTTTGCAGGTTGAGTTTGATTTCGCCGTTTCCCCTTGACACAGTGTGAAAACGAGCATTTCTGCGCAAACAGATTTCTGCGAGCTTTACAAAAATGAACAGTTCTCACTCAAGTGTAATATTCTTTCAAAACTTTTACTTTTATTAGATAGATGAGACGCTAACCCAAGATTACATGTGAAAAAATTACCCACATGTTGTATATCTTTTAATTCCCAGGGCTTTTTCAAAGTGTAAACCTTTTTTTGATACGCACTGTATATTGACAACAAATGCTACTCGGTATTGCTTTAAACCAACTCAGAATTTGTAAGTTGGTACCCAAATGCCCGCATTTCATGGATGAGCACCAATGAAAGCCTTACTTGCATTACCCCCTTCTCTGCTCTCACAGAATTGCAGCTCATGATGAATATTCAGGTTCTAGGACAACTACCCCCTGGACAATCACCCCCCGGACAACTACCCCCCGAACAATTACCCCCCGAGGACAATTACCCCCGGACAATTACCCCCCCCCCGGACAATTCCCCCCCGGACAACTACCCCCCAGGACAACTACCCCCCCCCCGGACAACTACCCCCCGGACAACTACCCCCGGACAACTACTTCCCGGACAACTACCCCCTGGTCAACTACCCCCCGGACAACTACCCCCCGGACAACTATCCCCGGACAATTACCTTCAGAAAATCCCCCCTTCTCTCCAGCATCAATGTTAGAATTAAGCGGGACCCATTGTAAGTTTTGGTCTGTGGCACAGGTTTCCGAAATATTTTCTACTTTACCTTACGTTAGTAACTTTTTCTTTCTCTTTTATATTGCTCTTTCTCCTGTTCTCTCACTTTCTTCTTTTTTCCTTTTTTGTTTTTGTTTAGCGGCGCCTTCTGCATCATGAAAAATGGGGGGGGGGGGGGGCTTGCACCCGAAACCTCCCGTTTGGCTATGCATATATACATCAGAAAATTTGTAAACAGGCCCTCATTCTAAGTTTTCATAGAACAATTGAACACGATTAGTCATAATAATCACAAATGCTGAATTAGTAGGGGAGAGAGATAGGGTTCCCATGCACCCGAATGATATATTTTTTTAACCTACATTTTTGTAATCCGTAAGATGTGTAGTGAATGAATTTTGATGTTCCCAAACCGAAATATTGTCCCATGGGGTTCAAATTCAAGATGGCGTCCAAAATGGCCGCCATATTCATGGGATTTGGATTTTCGTACATAGATTCCGACAAAACATTCATTTGCCACAAAATTAGTGTCATATGAAAGATAAATAAATTTTCTACAAGTTGATACTATTCATGGGTGATGAAAAGCTAATTCGGCTGAGATTTTAATAAGAAAAGTGCAATTTTGAGAATTTTTTCCAAAAAATTGAAAATACCGGTATGCGAAATACATGATTTACCATAAATCTAAAGAAAAAAAAGAAATTGCCTCAAAAATTTCTAGAAAACTTTCCTAATATACAACTATTTAGTGGACCAAATTCCAAATTGATATCGTTTTTAGTCACAAACTTATAATGTCTCAAACTTGAAAATTCAATTTTCAGAAATTTAGCTATTTTACTGCATATCGGAGACTTGGATACACTAATGTATATTGTCGCATTTGCAATCCAGAAATGGAAATAGGCCTGAATAAAATGCGAAATGATATCTTCATATGCTTCAGATAAAAGGAAAATATGCTGAATTGTATTAAGCGATTTTGCGCTAAATTGATGCAAAAAAGCAACCTCAGTGTGGCAGTCACACCCAGGTAAACCATTGCAAAGTGATGAATGGTATGTCATTCAAATAATACAATAGCTTGGATCAGCCTCTTGCATCGATTGTGTTGGTAAGACTAACACACCGCAATGTACAGTATGTAATGTGCATGGTAATAGAAATGTGATTCAGAAGGATGTAAAGGCAAAAAGGTGTTTCTGTTATACATTATAAAGAAATTTATTTAATGAAGTCTCTTGGAAACAGTTATAAGTACACTTGCACTGCAGGTAATAGAGATGAAGTTCTTACACATCAATACACAACTCAAAGGAATATGTCGAAGCTACCCCCACTTTATCTGTATTTTGAATCTATGGCCTGTATTCCTATATCAGGTTTATCTTCGAACACAAAATTAGTGTCATATGAAAGATGAATAAATTTTCTACAAGTTGATATTATTCATAGGTGATAAAAAGTAATTCGGCTGAGATCTTAATAAGAAAATTGCATTTTGAAATTGTTTCCCAAAAAATGAAAATTTGCAAAATACTTGATTTACCATATATCTAAGGAAAATAAAGGAATTGTCTTGAAACTTTCTAGAAACTTTCCTATATAATAATATACAATTATCAAGAAATTGAGTTGTTTTTTTTACTGCATTTTACAGACTTAAATGTACTATATTGTCATTACCTTTACCACCCTTTTCAACATATTGATAAGTTTTTCTAACCTACACCTTTTCAATCCTGGAGTCGTATAATGAATGAATTTATTTTGATGTTCTGAAAACTTGAATACTGTCCCTTGGCCGCCACCTTGACTGCCATCTTGGATTCTGACAAAAAACTCTTAACAGAACTTTTCAATTCGACGTCATAGGAAAACAAATTACAAATGTTTTGAGGGTATTCTGAGTATGAGAAATTAATTGAGTGGGTTATCTTTATTCTTTAGGATTTGAATTAAACAATTCTGATACATTAAAGTGCCAAAAATTACAAAAACCTCTTTCTGTTGACCAATGTAAAGAAGGGGAAGGTCTTTTTGGAACATTGAGATGTGTATGGTTGTGTTATTAATATATTTAATATTTTCAAAAGTAGAAAATGTGGTGACGAATCAGTACCACGGAAACGGCCTCCTGTAAATTGCATTTTACAACTTGCAACAATTAACTTATATCATGTCAAAATGTAAGCTTTATGGTTCTTTAGGGAGGACTTTGACAGACAGGCAGTCAATCTGAGAAATCATTGGCAGGCTCATGTGCTAGATTTGGACGATCTTTTTGAGCTAAAACTTTGTGCCATTGTGATCTTGAAAGATATACTCCTGATCCAAAAGTTGTAAACTTTGGACTGGAAAAGCAATTTTGCTTGCTGCAAAATTCAAGAGAATTTTATTCTCTTTGGGAAGAAAAACCACAGAATTTTCTTGGTTGCCATCCGGGCAACCATGATGAAAGTTTTGGTTGCCAACGTCACCCGGGCAACCGCTAATTTCGAGCCCTGCTTTGGAGTGGGGATGGTGGATGGAATTTCCCTCACGTGTGATCTGTTCCTTCTCAAAGATTCATCCGCTCGGCTTTGATACTTCTTAAGACCTCGGTTCCTCACAGACTTTGGATGCTTTAGCTGGTATCCAAGTTTGTTATCTTGGATGTATAACTCTCACTGGCTGTCCTACATGCAGGGGTGGTAGATTAGAACTTGCATGTCGATAATGCACTTCCTTTACCTTGTCTTGCCTATTCAAGAGAAAATCAGTGGTAGTAGAATCTCTCGAGAAGTAGTGACTTGATAATGTGGTTCTGATGGGTCTACCAAATAACATTTCTGCTGGTGATCTCAAGTTACTTTCGACTGGTGTTGCTCTCAGGTTCATCATTGCTAGTTGACTGTCTTGGCCAGTCTGAGAACATTTTGTCAAATGATTCTTGACTGAGCTAATCCGTTTGATCTTGGATAGTGTGGAGAAGAAGTAATGTGCTTGATATTCCACTTCTTTTCTTCTGCTGCCTTGCTTGATGTTTCTGGCATGTTTCACTCTGCTTTATCGACTGGTCGATGTCCTCGTTGATGTTTGACAAGAATTTACTCTGTCTCACAAGCAAGTCGTCAGGTACTTTCGATTCCCATGTGTCCTAGCTGAAGCTGTCCAAGGATATTATTCCTCAGTGACTTCGGTACGATGACTTGACTTCCCGTGAAGAGTACTCCATGTAATAATCCGATGTTATCTCTATACGTCCAATACTGCCTAAGGGCATTTTCACCACAGATGGACACAGAGGCAAAAAAATCAAGTTGATATTCATGTAAAATGCTTTATGTTTTTTAATAAAACAAGACCTGAAGTTTCTAAAACAATTTTTTTTCCGACTCTGGCAGCAATTTTTTATTTCAAAATGGCTGCCAAAGTATGGATACAAATTAGTGTTGAAAATAGTATATTGATACATATTTTGTTTTGACAGATTTTTAAAGAACAGGTTTGATCATGATGTTTTCGCCTGTGATTTAGCTTGCTATTATAACACTATTTAAAATCCCAAAGAAAGAAACACCAGTAATTCATTCATCTGATAAAAAAACATTGATGAAGTATGTGATATGGTATGTAATGTCAGTTACCGAAAACATGAACTTTTTTTTCTCATTTCCTGGAAAAGAGGATATATTATATGAAACTTGGTAGATTTCCTCTCTAGGTAACACCCCTCCCTTCTACACCAAAATTAAAGATTACCAATTAACAATGAAGCCATAGGGTACCATTAAATATATGTAATGTCAGTTACCAAGTGGAAAATGTAATGTCAGTTACCGAGATGTAATGTCGGTTACCATGATAAAACGTTGGTTACCAATATTGAAATGCAAATATGTGGTCAATTTTATGGTGAAGAAATATTGTATACTTGTTATTTAAGTCAAGTCACACCAGAAGGAGCTTGCTATTGACTTTAAAAAGGTATAGTTCACAAGGAATACTATATGAAATTATGAAGGAAGTTGCATTCCCATCGTGCAAAAAAAATTACTATGAAATTGTTTTGTACATGCACTTACCAAGTCCCTAATTGTTTGTATCAGACAATTTTTTGTTTGGTTTTCGGGGGGGGGGGGGTAGGGGGTAGGGGGTACTTTTCCCAACCTATTGCCTAAATCTGCAACATTTTTAAAGCTTAACATTGTGATGAAGGGGATTTCCAGGGTCCCTTTTTTAGTTTCTAGGATTCTTTTGAGCATTGCCTGGCTAAAAGTAAATTCCTGGTTTTTATACCTGTTAGTAGTGTGGATGTGTGATACAATTTTGTTTTTGGTTTACAAGTATAGATGAAAAGTGAAATTTGACAGTTCTGATCAATGTTGCATGGATCTACTAAAACTGGTGTTTTTTTCTAGTTTACAAATAGTTCAGTTTCAGTTTAGAAGCTGGAGTTTATTTTTTGTTGACAGCTTATAAAAGAAATTAGCAAAGAAAATGATTAAACAAATCATGAAGAGAATTGAAATCCGACAGATATGAACAAGCATTGCTTGCACTGACCAGAATAGAAATCAATAAAACTACATGGCTGCATGAGATTCGGGGGAGGGGTACATATAGCCTAGGGGAGGAGACCCTTATTCATTTTGCCTTTTTTGAGGGGAGGGGGAGGTTGGAGAAGGAAAAGGTTAAAAAAGTAAATATATAACTGATGAATATATTATGGGTGTATAGTTAGAAAAATCCATGTGTACAGTCAATGCAATATTAAATTACTATAGGAAAACATGTAGCTGCTATGACCCCCCCCCCCCGAGTAAGTAAAACATAAATTTCTTATCTTTTGATAATTAAAAATGTGAAGTATTATGAAATTTTTATGATTTTAAAAAGCCTTACATATAAGTACCAAGAAAATTATGCCTTTGAAAATCATATAGCACTGGTAAATGTTAATGTGTATTGTCAGTTACCGACAAGTAATGATAAAAATGTTCAAATCAAAGAAAGGAATTAAGAAAAAGAAAAAGTTTTTTTTTAAATGTTCCTAGAAAGTCGGGTATACTTCCACACCAAGCTCACTTTCATGTGAAGCCCTGCACAGAAGATACAATGCAATGATTCCACACATTTGACTTCCATGTGTTATCTCTATGGCAAATTAAGTGTAATGTCAGTTACCGTAATGTCAGTTACCAGCATGGTTGTGGAAAAATTATCATAGCCCCCAAAAGACAAAAACGAATTGTTTAATATTTTGACACATCTTAACCTAGTAACGGAGGTATGTTTACATATTCAAATTATTACTCTATCTACTCAGGGACATGAGATATTTCAATTTTAATGAACACCCTGAAATTGCATGTCCTTTTGCGTAATGTCAGTTACCGACACATTTTTGCTTGCTGATGCGTAAAAAAATGTGGTTACATAGGAAAACTTAGTATCAGAGTATACGGCAAGGTTCACTTTATTAACTCTATCAAAAGCAAGCTCCCATCATTTGTTGTTTTAGAGATACACACAATGAAAGGTGTGAAAACATTGTGCCGTGTAATGTCAGTTACTGTGAAAATGCCCATAAGGGATTTCAATAACTCTTGGATTGTTTCAGGCCAACTCAGGCCAAATCTGCCATAATGATCTGGGAATTGGATCATTAGCCGTTTCTCTCTGAAGTTCTGTCCTCTTGTGTTTTCCGAAGAGTAATAAGTCGATCGCATATGCGAATCATTTCCTCAGAGCAGATGGATTTATCTGACACCTAACAGTACATCGCATACTTCCTTGGGATTAGGAAGTCTACTCAACAGATCGGAAAGAATCATGTCGTTTCCAGGTCGGTAATTGATTTGACACCTGTTTACTTGGACTTTGATTATAAGCGATCGCTGTAGATGCGGCGTTGCACTTGTAAGAGTTTTTTTCCATATAATTTCCAGTGGTCTGTGATATGACTGTGAATTTTTTCGCGAACAGATATTATAGCAGCGTTTGATACCAAACATTAGGACTATAAGATTTCCCTCTATGTTTGAGTAGTTGGAATGTGCAGTGGAAAGACTTTGGATGCAAACGCAACAGGTTACCTTCCTGAAGCAGGCATGCTCCTAGATCTTTCATTGATGTATCTATCTCGACAGTTCTCTCTCTCTCTCTCTCTGGGTCATAGAACTGTAGACATGCACCTGATGATACTGCACATTTCAGGCTGTTCAAGGAATGTTCATGATCATCGTCCCAGATAAACGGTATTTCCTTGTGGAGAAGTTATCGAAGTGGTGCTGACTTTTTCCACAAATTAGGAACATATGCTGCTAGGTATTTGAACAATACTAGGCATTTCTGAACATCCTCTTTGTCCTTGGGTAATAGTACTTGGGTAATGTGTTGGCTTCTACCTTGCTATAGGATCTGGGTAGATATCTGATCTAGTGCACTTGGAGCCAAAGAAGTTGATAGCTTTTTTCTTGATTGTGCACTTGGAGCTGTTGAACACTGAGTCTTCTTGCTTTGCCGTCTCCATGAACAAGTACATATTCTTGTTGTGTTCCTCCACGTTGATCTTGTCCTTCAATTAGTGTGCTGCACTTGCGTGGTGCGTCTATGGTAGGTTTAGCGATGTCCTTGACATGAAGCATCGCTTTTCCTTTGAAACTACCAATAACATCGAATTGCTCTGGAAATGCTTGTTTGAGATCCTTATCACTTGTGATAGGTGTTTGTTTAGGTTTAGGGTTAGGTGTAGGTGTGTCATAATTGTACATTGAGTGAATTGTGATAATTCCAAGGTCAGTGCAACCTAACGACCCAAGGATAGCTGAAACCTTGACATCTGGTTCATAGAATGTCTGTGTTGACCATTTCGGACTGTAACATTTTATGTCAAGTGTACCTTTACATTAAATTGGAATCTCATCATAAGCTTCAAGTTTTACTGGTGTTTGTTTCACTAATGATTCCCACTTTGAACTTTATATTTCCTTGGCATACGTACTATGATATTGTTAGTACTTGCACGTGAGTCAACTCTTAGGTAGAGCTTATGTTGACCGACTCTGTGGGCATAATTATGTAAATGTTAGCAAATGCTACTGTACCTTCTGAATTTACAACTGTGTGTGGCCCATTGGTGTGTATTGTGTCAAATTATGCAAAGTTGGATAGACTGCCTTTAGACTGATAATGATCATGATCTGTGATAGTATCGTGCGCTGTGTCCATTTCGCTGATTGGTTAGTTCTTTCGACCTTTTGATTTTGATCGTGATTTCTTTTGTTTAGGTAAATGATCATCAGATATCATGTCAGATCTTCGGTCATCGGAACTACGTTATGGTTTTCAACTATGATCACTTTTTGACTGGCGACAGAATTACCCCCAATGACTTTTACTGTGGAGAGCCAATTCCATTAATATTGACCCCCAAACGGTTCATAGTTGTGTGAGAATGATAATTGAGGTTTTTTCCTTCATTATGAAGTAAACGGAACAGAGTTGTAAACATAAGAGATATACAATAATCAGAATTTTGGCTCTTCATAAATTTAGAAAAGAGTTAGAACGTGCTTGAAAATAAACCTGATTTTAGAATACAGGCCACAAATTCAAAATACAGATAAGGTGGAGGTAGCTTTGACATGACTTTCAGTTGTGTATTGATGTGTCAGAACTTCATCTTTGTTACCTGCAGTGCTAGTGTATCTTATAACTGTTTCCAAAAGACTTAATTAAATAAATTCTTTATGATGTAACATAAACACTTTTTTGCCTTTACATCCTTCTGAATCAGATACATTTCTATTACGATGCACATTACATACTGTACATTAAGGTATGTTAGTCATACCAACACAATCGATGCAAGAGGCTGATCCAAGCCATTGTATTATTTGAATGGCATACCATTCATCACTTTGCAATCGTTTTCATGGGTGTGACTGCCACACCGAGGTTGCTTTTTGGCCTCACTTTAGCGCAAAATCGCTTAATACATTCAGCATATTTTCCTTCTTTCTAAAGCAAATGAAGATACTCATGGTGGCATGAAGCCTGCCAATATTCTCGTTGATACATCCTCTTTCATATCGAATGTTGAGATTTTGCATTTATTACTGATATTCATAATAAATCTGATTAATAACAATGCATGTGCATTTTTTTTACCAAAAGAATACAAATTTTTGCCAAAAGTCTTAATTCTTTCAAAAACTATATCAACCGACTATAAATCGATGAATAAAGGGATTGTAATAAATTCTAACAACAAAATCATAGATAATTTTGCATTTTATAAGGCCTAATTCCATTTTCTGGATTGAAAATGCGACAATATACATTAGTGTATCCAAGTCTCCGATATGCGGTAAAAGGCTAAATTTCTGAAAATTGAATTTTCAAGTTTGAGACATTATAAGTTTGTGACTAAAAATGATATCAATTTGGAATTTCGTCCACTTAATAGTTGTATATTAGGAAAGTTTTCTAGAAATTTTTGAGGCGCTTTCTTTATTTTCTTTCGATTTATGGTAAATCATGTATTTCGCAAATTTTCAATTTTTTGGAAAAAATTCTCAAAATTGCACTTTTCTTATTAAAATCTCAGCCGAATTAGCTTTTCATCACCCATAAATAGTATCAACTTGTAGAAAATTTATTTATCTTTCATATGACACTAATTTTGTGGCAAATGATTGTTTGTGTCGGAATCTATGTACGAAAAACCAAATCCCATGAATATGGCGGCCATTTTGGACGCCATCTTGAATTTGAACCCCATGGGACAATATTTCGTTTTGGGAACATCAAAATTGATTCACTACACATCTTACGGATTACAAAAATGTAGGTTGAAAAAATATACCATTCGGGTGCATGGGAACCCTATCTCCCTACCAGACTAAATATCTCTGATTCCAACTGATCTGATTTTTTTATATATTTATTTTGGGTTTAATTTCAGGAAAGAAATCAGGCAAATAGATAAAACGTAAAAAAGACACCTTCATAGGTAGAAATATTGAAAGTCGATAACGCAACTATCAACACTAACACTGTCAAGTAGACCTATAAATCTGTTATTTTAAAACAGTTCAACTAACAAGAAGCTAAGAATTATGAAACAATTGGTGCACATTCCAGATTAAGATGTGGCTTTATAACTTAATACAGTAAGCTAAAAAACTTTATGCAAAGATAATACACACAAGAACACCTTGTAAATTACAAGGTGTTTTTGTGTGTATTCTTGGGTGAAAGCAAATAAACATTAAAGAAGGAAATTAAGTACCAAATTTACTAAATTGTAAACAATATGACATAATCAAATACAGTGTTTTTTCTATACAAATTGGCAATCATGATAGTATACAATTCGTTTAAGGTGCATTTTAAGAACGGTTTGTAAGAATTTATAAAGAAGTAGGCCTATGCAAATCAAATAAAGCGACCGAGCAGCGTGAGCTAAAAATATTAATATTTTACAGAGCACTTAAAAAATCAATTTGTAAATTTAAAAATAATGAAAGCTCGATATCCGAGATGAAATATGCTTTGTAATATCGACTTCAAAACTTGATATTTTAAGCTACATATTAGCCTATGTAGCAAGATGTGTATCACATCAAACAGGCTATGTGAGCGCGAAGCGCGAGCGAAAAACATTAATATAGTGACATGACATATATTTTTTAATCATTTTGAAGTCATCCCCTGACCTTTTTTTTCACCCGTCTCCCTCCTCTTATTTTACCTCTTATTTTTCCTCCTTTCTTTCCCCTTCTTTTTCTTTTTTTCTTTCTTTCCCCCTTTTTTCCCCCATTTTTTTGCTCTGCCGATAGGGGGGGGGGGGGGGCCGGGCCCCTCGGCCCCCCTGGATCCGCCTATGGATGGAGCTCAATTTAACAGCTTTCTTACGGCGTACGTTTGATTCCAAGATACTCGAGAATGCCTTGAGTACTTCTTACGTCAAACGTACGGCCGACGTATGACTCTGTGCACTCCCTTTGTCTAGGGGGTAGTTGTCCGGGGGGTAATTGTCCGGGGGGTAGTTGTCCGGGGGAATTGTCCGGGGGGTAGTTGTCCGGGGGGGAATCGTCCGGGGGGGTAGTTGTCCTCAGGGGGTAATTGTCCGGGGGGGTAATTGTCCGGGGGGTAGTTGTCCGGGGGGTAGTTGTCCGGGGGGTAATTGTCCGGGGGGTAGTTGTCCGGGGGATAATTGTCCGGGGGGTAATTGTCCTCGGGGGGGGGGGGGGTAGTTTTCCTCAGGGGGTAATTGTCCGGGGGGTAATTGTCCTCGGGGGGTAATTGTCCGGGGGGGTAGTTGTCCGGGGGGTGATTGTCCAGGGGGTAGTTGTCCTGATACCGAATATTCATAATGAATTTTCATTTTTCTACCTAGAAACATGTGACAAATTGTATGTAGCTTCAAACGAGTGCATTATGAAAACCTCCCAAAGATTTATTTTTAAAGTTTTTTTTAATGTCAAACACTGTGAATGAACTGCTACATTTCAAGGGCATATTTGAATAAATCTTTCTTTCCTCAATCCCTTAAAAGATTTCATGAAGCAGTCTGGTCCTGGTCGAATCATCAATGTAACTTCTGTTGTGTATGCGATGGGTAACATTGACTTTGATAATCTTTGTGCGGAGAGGAGTTATAGCAGCTATACAATCTATGGGCACACCAAGCTAGCTAACATCCTATTCACCAGAGAACTGAGCAAAAGACTCGAGGGTACAGGTAGGATTAGTCTCTCTTTAACCTGTTGACTCTTAAATTCTGTAATTTCCATCGACTTTGTACAGTGACCACCCAGTTCCTGTAGCCAGCAGGTTAATGTAACATATTATCGGTGTTGTTACTTTGATGGCCTAGTCCGCTCAAAATTTTTGACCTGCACTCGATGCAATATGATATCACACCGTGGTGCAGATCCATCTGGATTAGACACAATACCATTTCAGGGGCTATACTGTTTTTTTATAATAGTCTTCCTCTAAAAACTGTTGTGTCTAATCCGGCTGGATTTGCGCCTGATCATTCTTGCCTCTGTTTACATTCCCCCAGTGTCAAAAGAAATTACATATCAAAATTTGACTTTAATTGGGTTGCGAAGGTGTTGCTGCGATCGGCACCAGGTGCCCTAATGAAATTTCAAATGAAACATCTAAATTGGTTCTCAAAATTTTTCATAATATCAGATTTCGAACATTAAAAGTAAGAAATCATACTCTTGAAATACAATATGCATGCAAGATTTCATTTTGTTTTGCTCGATTTATTGGCCTATAGTGTATATTGATATCCTATCATTCGATGCAGGCCGCCATATTTGATTACAACTACGTTTCTTGCCCTGAGATGACACTATAGCTTAGTTATTAGTCTCTTAGTTTTTGTATAAATTCCCTTCATGAATAAAAGAGAATGCCAATAATTGGGCAATTAAATATTTGTAGATATTCTGATGCTAAACAGATTCTTTGACTGGATGGGATAATAAAAATATGGCAAAGTATTCATTATGATGTAAGGTTTGGGTGTATTACATGTAGTTGGCTTTGACTTAGTTTTCTTGGTTTGCTCCATTCATCTTTTTTTTTTTTAAATTCAGGTATAACTGTTAATTGCCTCCATCCCGGTACTGTAAGGACATCTCTCCTCAACTACAGACCAGAACTGAAAATTATCTCTTTCATCTTTGGATCTCTATTTTGGAAGGTAAGTTATTTTATAAATATTAAATTATAATCTGTCTCCATTTAACTAGATTAAAAGCAGTGGGAAGACTATATATAATTCAGCAGCATATTTGAAATATCTTTTTGTCCCCCTTTGATTTTGATTCATTCCTTTGCTGTTTTTTTTCCTGGCTTTGTCGAAGTTAAAGAGGAGTAAACATGGATACAGATATGATATCAGAAAAAAATACATGGGGCTTGGACCGATTTTGCCCATGAAATGCTTAAATTAGTCCTGGAAAAAAAAAAAGAGCCATGGGAAATCTGCATTCACTGCAATATCAAAGCTTATTCAATTTTGCAGATTAAGGCAGTTGGTTGTGAAAAGAAGACTTTATAAAAAAAATTATGAATTAATTCTTTGACTATGTAACATTCAGACAATAGGTAATACACAATGGGTAACGCTATAATTGTATGCAGCCTACCATGACATCTCCACACACACTTACAGACACACACATTCTATGTGAGAGCTCTATGGTCTATGGTGGTTTGATCACAATTGTGGCGATTGCAATTGATGCCATCATTCATTGACGGGAGGTGGTTGTAGGCATTTACCGTTTTTGCTATACTACAAGCCCTCCTATGTCTGTTGCCACCGACATCCGCTTTGCTTGTCACTCATGTCCCAACGTAATTGTGACCTTTCCAGCCAATCAGAGACATGTACCCTGCAGGATACCATGCATACGGCACCCTGGCAGATTATACTGTCGCTGGTTTCCTTCTACAACTTTTGCTCATTTTCCTCAAGATGACAAGAACATTCTT
Source organism: Lytechinus pictus (assembly GCF_037042905.1). Lineage (NCBI taxonomy): Eukaryota > Metazoa > Echinodermata > Echinoidea > Temnopleuroida > Toxopneustidae > Lytechinus > Lytechinus pictus. The sequence goes on along the minus strand of NC_087256.1, from coordinate 10,210,545 downwards.
GTTCGCAATGGAAACTTCAGAAGTAACTTTAATGTACAGCATATTCAAGACAATAAAAAGAAAACTAAGAATTATTGATGCTTTAACTTCATCACAGATGCTCTTGACACATGACATATAATAGCTTTTTTTAGGGGAGATGCCCTGTATATCTGAAAAACCTCAGAATTTAGTCCTTGAGATTCCTTCCCACAGGAAATCAATTGTTTTGACAAGTTATAGGTCCAGGCATTCATGCAATTTTTCGCAATCATGTGATGTCAGAAAATGTTGACAAAAGTCAGAGCTAGCCTCTTTCAGCAGGATTCATTAAGCACAGGTTAGTATTATGTCAGAACTTTCTATATCTCTTTGTAAAAAACTTGTGATTTGGAATTTTTAAAAAAATCCCCTTTTCTTTTTATTTCAGGATCCCGAGGTGGGTGCACAGACATCTCTCTACTTGGCCGTATCAGGAGAGGTCAACGGGGTCACCGGTCAGTACTTTGATAATTGCCGTCTTGTCGTTCCATCAGCAAAAGCAAGGGATGATGGTGTGGCGAGGAAACTTTGGGAGGTTAGCGAAAAACTAACCGGTCTAATACAATGATTGGAGTTTAATTTTTCAGTTGAGTTTATGATGCATGTGAATGTTCACTCATCAGGATTGATCTTAATTTTTGTATCAGTTTATTTTTGTATGTTTGCTTTAAAGAAAATTAGTAAAATGAATGATGGCAGTGATCAGAGAGACAATTTGCAGTTTTCAACAGAGAGCTCTAATAATTACATGGAGTGTAATTTTATTTGTGAACTGATCGTCAATTGAAAATCTACATTTTCATAAGTGAAGAACAATCCTCTATTCTTCGCTATGAGCTATTCTACAATTACTTGACTTCCTGAGTGTTAGAAATCAACCCAATTAGGAACACTCCTGTTAATAATGTTCAAATACTGTTTCATGAAATTCAAGTTTAAAAAGTAAATCTCTGAGTATTCTCCACCTTTCTCATTACATGTGTTCATAATCGCTGTTTAAAATAGAAGTTGCTCAGTAACTTTGATATCTTTGCCTTCGTTAAAGTTGATGTCAATACCTTTGTTAAAGTTGAAGTTATTGTTTTTTTTTCTCCTACAGTGAAGCCTCATTTGAGAACTATTTTTCTTTTGAAAAATATTTTTTTCAATATCCTTAGTCAAGATCTAGGCTATGTTTCAAATCAATCATATCTTCCTCTGACTCAAGACTCAAGACACTTATTAAATTGTTTCATTTTTAATTATCGTTAACAAAGAAAAAATATACATAGAATTTGGGGTACAATTTGTCAATGTGTAAAGGGTAATGTGATCACAGATTGCCTCATATTTCAGCCAGAATCCTTCATTTTCACCCTACTCTATAACTCATCAAAATTCCTTTTTTAAATATTTTGTTCCCTTGTGTTGATAATGGCAGTTTCAAATTTTTGCATTATTTTCTGATCTATAGGTGAAACAATTTTTGCTCTTGTTCATTTAGTAGAATTTCAAACAGGGTTTTGTAGCACGAGAATATATTTTGCCAGTTGTATTTGTCATCTTATTAGATTTAAAATAATTGCTCACCTTGAGAGAATGTCTGTCAACAAAGGATAAAACCTTGTTGGTACATAATAATTGTAATCCCCTTCCTCATATTTATTCACATTATGGACTAGACTATGGTCTAGAATATCACTTGGGTCCGACAAAGACTTGTCTTCTGATATCACAAAGGCTTGGTAGTAGTGCTCATTAAAGTTTTCAGTCACTCCAATGCTGGACAAAGTTTTATGACCACATGATTTGTTCAATGCTAGCAAAATTTGGTAATTCACCACTCCATTCTGTAAGAAGCATAACATTTGGTTTATAACTGTAACCATTAATTTCCACATGTCCACAGACTGCAACTTCTCTATCAGATTCACAGTCACATAAGAATATTTAATGCAACACCACTAAGAAGATAGGCCACTGACAAATATATAGAAATCTCAATTATGAATAAAACCATTAAATGCACACTAACAATTATTAATGTTATATAATCACAAATATACATTTGTTTTGGTTTTGGTTAATTTGTCCAGTGAAAGGCAATGGCATACCTCAAGATTTTGAAAGAATTTGCATCATGAAATCAGGCATTGTGTAAAACGTTTCATCAAATCCAAAATACACTGTACCTAGATTTTTTAATGCAAATTTTTTTTCAAGCATGTATGACATTCAAAATATATCTAATAAAAAAGAAATACTCATTAAAAATATCATGAAATATTGTTCAAATGCTTATGAGTTTCGTACATAACAATTATTGTCACTCAAGTCCAGACTTCGAGTCTCTTCTCAGCATTTTAAAGTTAATAGAAAATAAGCATATTCCTGTATACAAAATGAGTCCAGAGGAAGTTTGATATTTCTTTCCTTTTCACATATGTTGACACTGCAGATTTTTAAGTCTGTTAAAGTCATCTGATTTCTTTCGTGTCCACAAGTTCAACATTTTAATTGGCACTTTTATCTTGACTCGTTCATCTTCATCCATGGCGCAATTTGGTACATAGTCCTTACCGGTGGTGTCTATTTATTAATGATGGCGTCCATTCAATTAAACAAAAACTTCTGTGTTGGAATGCAATACCCGCGTTAAAATTTCTAGTGGTCAAAAGGACTTTTGAACATTTCACTACAAAGCACTTATGTAGGCAGAGCATGTTGTACACTTACTATTTATCACAAAGAAAAGTGAAATGGGTAACTCCTCCAAAAACATTAAAACAATGATTCCTTGCACTGAAAATTGTAGGTGGCTCCAGGTTCACACCTAATGCATTCATTTGAAACAAATCACAAAAGCACAAATCCTTCATGGCATTGATATTTAAGCGTTCACAAAGGTTGACTGGCACTGATGTCTATCACTCCCTTTGACACGGGTTATCGATTTGTAATTTCCTCAAGTATTGGTGATGTGTCGTCTGCTATGAGCACTATGTCATCTTCCCTCAGATTGCGCTGTGGCTGAAGCCAACGTTGTCAACTCTGGAGGTCGGCCAGATATTCCCTCACCCATCTTCTCCACAAGACATCTGCGATGTACTGGACTTGCCTTCACTTTTGCTGGTCGTAGACATCTTTGGGGGTTGAACTTCCCAGGAGGCGGGGCCATTCTTTCCAGGCTTCCTTGGGTGGGTCACAGAATGATGGAGAATATACCAAACTCTCCTTGTTGCCATGTATGTCTGCTTCAGGCACCTTATCAGCATACCTCTTAGACTAAAGCTTATTCATGAATTCTGTGTAATGTCCATGTAACTCCTCACCTTTCAGCAACCTCTTCTTGAGATGATTTGCATAGCCAACAGCTTGAGTGTAGTTGTTAGGTACCTCCTTATTTTGGTCTTTGAATGGTAATTCCATTTGATAGTGCCCAGATTCCTTGACAGTAGAATTATCCATAATTTTGAGGAAATGTTCACCTGGAGTCACTCAATCGTTCACTGAACTCAAAGTTGCAGAAGGCTTTGACTTTCTGCTCCAAGTCTTGATGTGCTTCAATGAACTGAACCCCTTCCTGCTCTTCATGCCTACAGAAGAATGACTGGACCTTGTCAGCAAGTCTAGTTTTTTGTATGCCATAAATCAGCCAGCCAATTGGGGTCTGTACTGCGTAGGGCTGATCAAGTTCTCCTCGTTGAACTTGAATAGGTGTAGTGGCTGCTGGTACATTCATACCAACCATCAGTGTCACCATGGGTATGCAGTCAACAGCTTGAATCTCTGGCAATTCCACTGTGACAGTATCCCTCATGTGTTCCCACATGTCTATTTCTTGTTGGGAAGGCGCATCTTGAAGAGTCACCGGGATCTTGCCTTTAAGATAGACAGCTGGAAGATCAATGAAGCCTTCCTCTTCATCTACTCCCACAATTTGCAGATCATGTACTACTTATTTGTCCATGGTATCTTCTGAATTCAGAGTCCATACTACAAGTCTTTTTTTCTTTGTTTCTGACTTCAATTGTCATTAAGCCCTGGATCTTGAAATACAGCCCAACAGCTATTGTCCACAACAGCGTTATGTTGCTACCTTCTTCCCACTTCCTTCCTTTTCACGAAGACAGGTATTATGGTCATTGCTGCATAGTTCTTGGTGTGGAGTGCGTGTGTAGTCGCTGGCACTTATGGTTTTCTTGCTCATCAGGTTCGTTCTTGTCTACATGTGCCTTCTGTGTTAGATCAGGGTCATGTAGGAGAGTATTGTGCTTTAGTCCACAATCTTTGCACTTGATCTGGCTTTTGCAATTTGTTTTGATATGACCACCTCTTATACATCTCAAACACAGTCCCTTCTTCTTGCAAATTTCTGCTCTTTCTTTAACAGGTAGTATCTTGAACTTGCTGCAGTCTTCAATAATGTGGCTGCCATTAATTCCACACATTGCACAGCTCTTTCTATTTTTTGTTGGCGTCTCTTGTGCAGCTTGGACACCAAAGACCTTGATGGGTGCCCTTTCATTTAGATTCTTTTCCTTTTGGGATGATGGTCTTCGGTAGCCTAGGCCTTCTACTCTTGGATCGTTCTGGTTCCTCGCCAGTCGAGCCACAAAGTTATACAAATCTTCCAAAATTATGTCCCTGTTCTCTCTTTCTCTGATTAAGCCAACTTGGTTCACCCATTTATGTTGAAGAGGAATGGGTAATTTTCCTGCTAGGGTTTTCATGTATTCCACACTGTCCATTTGGCAGAGCTCTTTAGATCTCTTCACATGACAGCAGTTTCCCAAGAAGATGGAAAACATCCTTATGTCTTGTGAATCTCCCGCAACCAAAAAATTACTTTTTTTCTTTCCAGGGCTCTTTTTGGAGAAACTTAAGAATTTTCCAGGGCTACTTTTTCATTTTCCAGGGCTCTTTTTCCACTTTCCAGGGCTACAATTTTAAAAAATAAAAATAAATAAATAATAACCTAATACTTTTTAATAGATCTAGATCTAGATCTAATAATTAAAACAAAATCATATTTGAATTTTTATTTAAAAGCGATCCCAAAAAATGACATTATTTAACAAGTTTCTACAATATGCGTACCATATGCTGCTCTGTGTCCATCGCTCTGACCATGTCTCAGAACAGAATACTTCTTGGTATTCTTTGTTCCGACCAGGAACGGATCGGTGGTGACTGCGCCCCTGTTGTTGGCTGAAGTTTTTTCTTGATACTCACGACAGGCGACGCAGTACACCTGCAGAGCTCCCCTGGCGGGACGGGCCGTTCCAAGCCAATCGAGGCCCCACGACTTCACGGTCGATTCATGGATAACCGGCTTTTTTTTCCTCTTAGCCTGCGGGGCATCAGCTGCAGCTGGCCTTTCTTTAGTTCTGGCAGGTGTTGTTGCCGTACCAGGCCGGATAAGAAATCTATCCATTCCGATTTCCAAAATGATTCAATCCAAAGTACCAAACGCGAATTCGAGCTAGTTACAATTACGAAATCTATCTATAGAGTAGTCTAACAGAGCTAGCTAAGAGCATGCAACACTACAGTATAGTACAGTACGTATATATATACACGGTAGCTAGCATATACGGTGTAATCATAGGCGTGTACTGTACATGCGATCGCGACGAAGCTTCGAAGCAGCGCGGCGCGAGCTAGCGAGAAGTACGTACCGGTACCATCTCGAATTCATAGGCACATGTACCACATGCACTATTCACGCCCGTAAACAGAGATTCACAGGTAAGTTCTCTTAGCTGACACGATCCTATGATGGACTCGCGTGCGCTGAAATGAGCAATGTTATTGTGCCACTGTATCTTGTATTTGCTTGTGTGACTCTGCGGGCAGCTCCGCGGTATTTTACGTACATATATACGTGATGTTCGCAACTGCAGTCGGGCAATGAGTTTGGGATTTTGTAGCACAATTTGTGTGCGCGTAGGAAACAGCTCAAGATTGTAATATAAGCGGTCACACGCAAATGCAAACAAGTACACATTTAAATGCAATATAATGTATAATGTATAATTTAAATGCAATCACGTACGTATGCATGAAATGCTACATAAATATACAGTGTTGACGGGGGCGATTATGAGTTTTGCAGTCGCCCTCGTGTGAATGTTTTTAGCCCTTTTCCGGGGCTCTTTTTGGACTTTCCGGGGCGAATTCGCCCGCCGCCCCCGTGTAATTTTTTGGCTGATCTCCCGACTTCAAGGGCTTACATCCTTTAGCCTTTGCCAGATAGGCATTGGTAATACTGACAGCATGTCCGTAGTCTTCCCTTAGCATCTGAATAGCTGTTGCATGGGCCAATTCTGGAGGTCTGAAGTGAGGGCATTCTTTGATCAATTCATGGGCTTCTCCTTTTGTGTACTTTAGAAGTTCCAGCCTTCATACTGCATCCATGGTCTTCTCTTCAACTGCATATTTGAAATTTCGCTTGAAGGTGAGGACCTGTATTAAAGGATCACCCCTAAACGGTGACAGATCCGGTTTAGGTAAGCTTATGTTGGCAGTCATCTTGGTTAGCCCCTTAACCACTCTTTCGATGGAGGAGCTGGATTTTTTATTGTAACCATGCTGATCATACAGTTCGTGTTGATAGCCATTTTGTACCTGTGGCCTTGGAAATATCTCTGCATGTTCATCTGGGGAAGTCCATACCCTTTTAACATCAGGTTCCATATGTGTAATTCATTTGGCACATCTTTGTGGGCAGTTTCCTGCTGTGCCAGTTGACCTGGTGCAAATTCCCTTTTCCTTTCAGGTACATCATGACTACCAAACGACAGGTCTATCTTGGAACTGCCACTAGTTTTGAATTCTGGCTCTGTCTTCAATTTGATCCTAGCCCTCTCTTGCTCCAACTCCCTTTCCATTTCCAGCATCTGCTGACGTCTGATTAATCTGCTTGCCTTCTCTTGTGCTCTTCAAATTTCTGACTCAGCTTCTAGCTCTAATTGTTTCTGTAAAGATAATTTCTTTCCTTCTAATTTTTGTGTTCGTTCTAAGGTAATTAATTCCACCTTTAACTTCAGTTCCCTCTTCCAAGATGGGAGACCCAGCATGCCCATATCACCTTTATCCTTTCCATCAGCAGATCCAGATTGAAATGAGTCTTCAAAATCGACTCAGATTACAGAAGACTTTTCATAAAATCTGCTTTTGGAATGAGCCAACTCCAGCTTTTTAAAGGCCCAGTCTAGTATGTATGGCATTTTAGCAGTGATCTGATTTTGTCCGATTTGCATACCTCTGCATTACTGGTACATTTGGGCTTAATGTCAGCTAGTTGCATTCCGATGTTGTTTAATGCTGTATACCAATTATCCACTGAATTTGAAGATTCACAAATTCCATCAGAGTTACTGGTTGAAGCTACACTAAGTCCATCAGTATTTGCCACCGTAATTGAATTTGCTGATCCATTAGTTGACACCCCAAGTCCGTCTTGATCATTCACAGACTCGGCATTTGTTGCTGAAAGAGCGAGATTGATGTAAATTAACTAAAATGGTAATATTATTCAAGACCTTGGAACCTCTTCAAGCTACACATAAAACACCCCCCCCCCCTGACTTGGTGATTGACCATCTCTATTCAATTTTGAGTGACAAAATTTGTCACCTAGTTAGGGTTAACAGAATACAGATCATGAATCAGAGTGTTTAAAAAACAAAGCCATGCATGGCTTACTTAGAGCATTGGGATTCTTCTGGTGCACAACATTTGTAGGGTATGTTTTAACTAGTACCCAGTGTATATAGGACAATGAAGCCAATAAAGAGGACACAATAATTGTGCATCTTTGAATTTATCCAAACTCCATATTTTGACCTAATTAATTGATTATTCTTTCAAATATTATGTGAACTTTTGTGTGGAATTATCCCTTTCGCAGAGGAGTTACAAAAAATATATCATAGTTGTCATAATCTAAAGAGTAAAGACAGCAGTAGAACTGAGATAGAAAAATAAGGGGATATTAAACAGATCTGGAGTTTTTAAGGAGGGCATTCACCAAGTAATCAGATTTACCCAACATGAGGGTAGTTATGCATCCACCCAACTTTTGGGTAAAGTTTACCAATTTCATAATTTACCCATTATAGAGCAAACTGCATTACCCATTTCAAGATTGCCCAACCATGTTGCCCAACAAAATTTACCCAACTATTATCATAATAAGGGGTATAAAGAGTATGACTGGGTAATGGAGTTGGGAAAATTATTTACCCAACAAATTGACCAAGGATATTGCCATATTATTACCCACTTAAAAATTGGAAATGACCAAACTGGGTAAAACTGTTGGTCATAATTCATTACCCAATTTCATTGCCCAGTATTAAAGACATTGCTCATACATTTACCCAACCCCCTGTTTTACCATCCGTTACCCAACTCTTACCCAGCATGAGGGTTCGTATGTATCCAAGGCCCTAATGGGCAAAATCTATATGGGTAAAAAGCTACTGGGTAACCTCATATCTCTTTTTACCCCAGTGTGATGTACATTTTACCCAGCCTTGTATTAAATCACAATAAATACGTGGGAGATTGTGTCACTGTATTGAAATGTTTCTTTGTGACGAACTTGCAGAGATGTACCACAGGACGGATCAATTGTACTTTTGAAATGATGTCCCAAGAGTTTTTCTTCAGGGGAAATTAAAGCACCACATTTTTGAAAAATACTTTCTTCTGATGTTCAGTCTTTAAATCCTTGAAAGGATTTGAGTTTTCATTTGATGGTTGCTCCAATTCTACCTTTACAGCTTCATCCGTAACATTTTCTGCAATTTTGGTAATCTTTTGTTGTACATGTTCTACAAAATTATCAAAAATTTCCTCCACATTGTCCAGGACTTCTTCTACAAATGACAAAGGCACTTGAGATGAAATTTTCAATTTTGCAATTAACAGAACAGCTTCGTTGGAATATGATGCATCTTGTCCCCCATCTTGTTCTTTCACAATTTCTTCAGTGTCATATTCTTCACTGTGATAAGTGGCTTCTTCTTCACCCGGTGTTTGATTGTTTACAACTATGTTTGCTTGTCCATCAATATTTCTTTTTCTACAGTGTTTAGATAACGAATGTTTTTTGAATCCACACAATGTGTTGAAATTGCTTCTACAATTATTTTGTAAGCATGTTACATGCACACTGCGACCATAGCGAATTTGATGGGAATGCTTGAAATGAAAGAACAGGGACTGGATTCCTCCAAAAGATTTCAAGCATTGGAAGCATGTGAAAGAAATACATGTACCTCTGCTCTCCATCCTTTGATAAATTTGATTCTTTTCCCCATCTTTGGAATAAGCTCTTTGATGCTATCTTCATCGAGGTCTGGTAGGACATGGATGTCAATTTCGTTGTCTGGTGGCAAGGAAAGAAAAGGAAAAGAAAAAAAAAGAAAACAGAAATAAGTAACTGAAGTAGAAATAAGTTGATGTATAATTTGAGAAGCTACTTTTCGATAATAATGCCCATGGGCATTTTCACGGTAACTGACATTACACGGCACAATGTTTTCACACCTTTCATTGTGTGTATCTCTAAAACAACAAATGATGGGAGTTTGCTTTTGATAGAGTTAATAAAGTGAACCTTGCTGTATACTCTGATACTAAGTTTTCCTATGTAACCACATTTTTTTCGGCATCAGCAAGCAAAAATGTGTCGGTAACTGACATTACGCAAAAGGACATGCAATTTCAGGGTGTTCATTAAAATTGAAATATCTCATGTCCCTGAGTAGATAGAGTAATAATTTGAATATGTAAATATACCTCCGTTACTAGGTTAAAATGTGTCAAAATATCAAACAATTCGTTTTTGTCTTTTGGGGATTATGATAATTTTTCCACAACCATGCTGGTAACTGACATTACGGTAACTGACATTACACTTAATTTGCCATAGAGATAACACATGGAAGTCAAATGTGTGGAATCATTGCATTGTATCTTCTGTGCAGGGCTTCACATGAAAGTGAGCTTGATGTGGAAGTATACCCGAGTTTTTAGGAACATTTCAATGAAAAAACTTTTTCTTTTTCTTAATTCCTTTCTTTGATTTGAACATTTTTATCATTACTTGTTGGTAACTGACAATATACACATTAACATTTACCAGTGCTATATGATTTTCAAAGGCATAATTTTCTTGGTACTTATATGTAAGGCTTTTTAAAATCATAAAAGTTTCATAATACTTCACATTTTTAATTATCAAAAGATAAGAAATTTATGTTTTACTTACTCGGGGGGGGGGGGGGGGGGGAGGGGGTCATAGCAGCTCCATGTATTCCTATAGTAATTTAATATTGCATTGACTGTACACATGGATTTTTCTGATTATACACCCATAATATATTCATCAGTTTTATATTGACTTTTTGAACCTTTTCCTTCTCCAACCTCCCCCTCCCCTCAAAAAAGGCAAAATGAATAAGGGTCTCCTTCCCTAGGCTACATGTTCCCCTCCCCCGAATCTCATGCAGCCATGTAGTTATATTGATTTCTATTCTGGTCAGTGCAAGCAATGCTTGTTCATATCTGTCGGATTTCAATTCTCTTCATAATTTGTTTAATCATTTTCTTTGCTAATTTCTTTTATAAGCTGTCAACAACAAAAAAACTCCAGCTTCTAAACTGAAACTGAACTATTTGTAAATTTGAAAAAAAAAAAGTTTTAGTAGATCCATATAACATTGATCAGAACTGTCAAATTTCACTTTTCATCTATACTTGTAAACCAAAAACAAAATTGTATCACACATCCACACTACTAACAGGTATAAAAACCAGGAATTTACTTTTAGCGAGGCAATGCTCAAAAGAATCCTAGAAACTAAAAAAGGGACCCTGGAAATCCCCTTCATCACAATGTTGAGCTTAAAAAATGTTGCAGATTTAGGCAATAGGTTGGGGAAAGTACCCCCTACCCCCCCCCCCCCCGAAAATCAAACAAAAAATTGTCTGATACAAACAATTAGGTACTTGGTAAGTGCATGTACAAAACAATTTCATTGTAATTTTTTTTGCACGATGGGAATTCAACTTCCTTCATAATTTCATATAGTATTCCTTGTGAACTATACCCTTTAAAAGTCAATAGCAAGCTCCTTCTGGTGTGACTTTTAAAGTGAAAGACTTAAATAACAAGTATACAATATTTCTTCACCATAAAATTTACCACATATTTGCATTTCAATAATGGTAACCAACGTTTTATCATGGTAACTGACATTACATCTCGGTAACTGACATTACATTTTCCACTTGGTAACTGACATTACATATATTTAATGGTACCCTATGGCTTCATTGTTAATTGGTAATCTTTAATTTTGGTATAGAAGGGAGGGGTGTTACCTAGAGAGGAAATCTACCAAGTTTCATATAATATATCCTCTTTTCCAGGAAATGAGAAAAAAAAGTTAATGTTTTTGGTAACTGACATTACATACCATATCACATACTTCATCAACGTTTTTTTATCAGATGAATGAATTACTGGTGTTTCTTTCTGTGGGATTTTAAAAAGTGTTATAATAGCAAGCTAAATCACAGGCAAAAACATCATGATCAAACCTGTTCTTTAAAAATCTGTAAAAACTAAATATGTATCAATATACTATTTTCAACACTAATTTGTATCCATACTTTGGCAGCCATTTTGAAATAAAAAATGGCTGCCAGAGTCGGAAAAAAATTTGTCTCAGAAACTTCAGGTCTTGTTTTATTAAAAAACATAAAGCATTTGACATGAATATCAACTTGATTTTTTTGCCTCTGTGTCCATCTGTGGTGAAAATGCCCCCATAAGTTTTATTAATGTGTATCATCTGGGTAACGTCTTCTTGATGGCTGATTGTTATTAAAATAACGAAGAGTGAACAGCCTGCCGTGATGATGGGTAACAGTCTTAATGTACAGCAAACTGATATGCTTAATGAGCTGTACACAATGGTCATCTTCATCTTCTAAATATTGATCATAAAAATGTTGCTCCAAGTCCCTAAACACCTTATGCCTTACTGATTCGATTACATTTTGTTGACTTGAACGCTGTGTAGGATATCTTTAGACACTTTCATTGGGTTGGAGTTAGCGCACAATGTGTTCCTGTGAAGACAAAGGAAAAAACAGTTTTGTTAATGAAACATTTGCAGAAATAGTTACAGAAGTATTTCTATGAAATATTCTACCATTCACATGCTGTTCGATACTTGAGAATTCAACATCAATACAATAGTTAATTTTGCAAAATAACTGCAAAATCTTTATGAGTTAAATGAGATTATAGATCACAGTAATAATGTATTGGTAAACATAATTTGAAGATATGATACAATGAAACAAACATAAAAGTCAGGAATTGAACATGTCCTTAAAAACTGATCACATAATGAAATCATCTTACCTGACTATTTTTTCCTGATAAAGATAAAAAAATGTGAACGCATAAACAAACTGTAGGAACAAGAAAAATGAACAATAAATCTCTTAAAGACGTAGGGAAATAAAAATTTTTCATAGCAGAAATTATGTGTTTCTTTTTTAACTTCTCATACGTAAAAAAGTAATAAACATCAGAGACATAAATTATAGTGATAAATTTAAAGTAAATATTGACAAGCTGGTGAAAGAAAAAGGCAATAGTGCATTCCTGCACATACATGTATTTTGCCTATTGTTTTAAATGACTGGCTATTCTTGTAGCATTTGCACAGTATGTTTGCAGAAACTGAATAGTTCTGGCACTAATATAATTATATAAACAATAAAAATAATATTAGTAGTAATTATAATAATTGTAATTATAGTAATAATTATTAAAATAATATTAATCATTATTATTATAATTAAAGATAACAATAATAATAACAGTATTAAACTATACACATAATGAATATAACAATCAACACCAGCAATAAAAAAAATGAAAACACTATTGATGGCAATATGTATGTAGGCCCTACATGTAATAAAGACTCAAATGCAGCAAAGGGACTTTTTAATTGAAATCTTGTTTTACAAAAGCAAATCTTTGCACCAGACGGATCCTTCAAAGATGCTATGTACTCCTTTATTTGAAGCATCCATCGTCTCCTCTCATTGAAGTTGTTAAGCATCATTGGACGCTTAAATCCTTTACCTGCTGTCAACTTTGAATTAAGGTAGTCAGATAGGCGATCTATTCTGCGGATGAACGCAGTCGTTGCTTGGCTTCCTGCAAAATCTGGTAGCTTTAAGTCTTCTCTACAGAAATCAATAGCATCAGCTACAGAAGAACTCAGATTTGGACTGCTAGTTTTACATTCATTTTGTGTTGTTGCCATTGGATATGTTTACAGGTAAGTTTATTTGCTAGGTTGAGATTGTCCTTTTCCTGCAACTTCTGAAGCTTGGTGATTATACTCCCATGAAATCCTGTCACCACCTTGATAGATTACACCTAACTGTGCAAAGTTATTCCTCACAAAGCTTTACAAGATGGCATGCATCAAATAGAAAGTGAATATTTTCATCGGGATTGCTGGGATGCTTAAAGTATGTCTGCATTCTTCCAGGAATCGGTGAACATCAAAGTAATGACGAAGTGTACTGGTTGGCATAGGAGCCATCGCACACTACTCCTCGCACTTTCAGACCAGCATCTGTTAGTATGTAGATGAGTTGCTTTATAATCTCGGACTGAGCTTCGCCACCAAGATGGTCTATCACATAGTAAGCAACAGGGTACTTCCAGTGTCCTGTTAGGCCTACAACCATGAATACTAAAGCCTCAGATGCCAGATCGTCTCCAGAGGAAGGCTGAAAGTTTCCACAATCCACAAAACCTGCATAGCTTCCGGACTTTGGATAAAAAACAACTTTTTTCAGAGCCATGCCATCTAGCATCAGCACGCAATCTTTCATGTATACATTCTGTTCCACCTTCTCTTTGATGTGTTGGATCACCTCTGTCAGGAATCAAGGCTTGCAATCAATGCTGGAACACCACCACCGAATTGTTGAAGGGTGGGGAAGGTGAAGGAATTTCCTCAAATATTCATAAGCTTGTGCACTGTAAAAATGTAGAGTGACAGCAAATTTCTTTAAGTCATCAGAATACCGCATGCCTTGAAGTTGAGTGCTATGTTTCAGTGACTTCAGCTCATTTTCAATGAGAACAAGTGTGCTCTCATCAAAATTCTCGTTTAGCATGTCGAATTGATCATGCTTTGATCTCTCACTTTTTTAAGGAGAGATGAGACGGTCTTCTCTCTCGTCTTGATTTTTCTTTTCGCAGACTTGAGTTCCTTCGTTGTTTCAGCAAGCCTTTTCCGAGTGTCTTGCAGCTTTTCTTTCATCAACTCCTCATTCAAATTGTATGAATGGTCATTGTGAATCCCTTTGGGTGAAGGCCCAGATGGTACCGTATCCTCTGCTGGCAGACTTCTCTTAATGGGAGGCTTCCTCTTATGGATGACAGGCTGCTTGAGGGGTGGATGACACGGAAACAAAGAAGGGACTGCCTGTGCCGTCAGGGTATGCCTGTATTTTTCTCTGTCATCCCTTGGATGAACACCTGCAGTGAAAAATAACATCAGAGGAAACATAAAATAAATTAAAGTAAGGAATATTTTCTTTTCAACTGTCTATAAGATTTCTTAGCTTCAATATACAGAGGATAGTAATCTCATAAATACATGTATATGCTAAACATAGGTTTAAGTCCAGAATAAAAAAGACTTCGTCTACACTTCTGTGGAATGTGCGGTTTCATTTTCCTTATTTAATGGGGAATCCAACCTTGGTCAGAACATGTTGTGTGGGAAAGGAGAAAATAAGTAAAACAGATTGGTGAAAGTTTGAAAGAAATCAGACAAGCAATAAGAAAGTTATGGTTGCTTTAAAATTAAGATCTTGAGTTGTAACTGTTTTAACATAAATTCTTAGGCTATTTTTCTTGAATTAGAGGTTCTGTAGAATGTTACTACTGTACGTGTATGCCAATTGGCAACTGTGTAAGTAAATTATGACATGGGGCAAGGACAACTTCCTCATAGGCCATGTACTTAATTATCAGGGATTTGTGGTTTTCTCTTAAGTAGCTATTCCCTAGGGGCAGTAATAAAAATAGTAAGATTAAACGAGGACTTACCTGTTTGAAGTTTAATTGTTATTTTATAAGTAATGTAAGGAGAGATATTATGTCACAATGAGAGAGCCCGCCAGTGAGGGCACGAGGTCTTGACTTTAATCTTAGAAGCAAAATTCAGATCGTGACATCTGTAGCAACGGAAAATGAAGATTACTGAAACTTAAACTGTTTGATAACCACTCAGGATGGGAGGGAGGGGACGTAATATCTCCCCTTACATTACTTTTTAAAATAACAATTAAACTTCAAACAGGTAAGTTCTCGTTTAATCTTACTATTTTATGACGTAATGACGTTGAGAATTACGTCACAATGAGAGGTTCGAAGCCAGGTGTCACGATCTGACCAGAAATGTATAAAAACAAACAAGATTTTTTCATAGAAAAATACCTGAAAACCATCGTTTCAAACATATAACATACATACAACAATGCACAGCCTTCTGTCAGGGGCATAAGCTTTAAGTTTCAATACAAAGTCTGCTTTCCCTGGTCTGTCTTTTTTAAGTAGCTCCTTAAACTGAAAAAGGATCACACTGCCTTTCATGACCATGTTGTCCAAATTAAGAAGGTGCAAGGACTGTACACGTTGGGCCGACAGTAAGGCAATCAGCATGCACAGCTTTAGAGTCAATGCTCTCAGATTCAGTACTCTTCTTGGAGATAGGTTTCGAAGGTAGTCTAAGACTGGGGACACTTCCCAGACTTCCTTATATCTGGATTGTGGTGGTCTTTTGTTGAAAACGCCTCTCATAAATCTGCTGATAATTGGGTGATTTCCAATATCATATTTGTCATCGTTTAAGATTAAGAAGGATGAAAGAGCACTCCTCGCTTGATAAATAACACTGTAGCCCGATGATCCATCAAAGAAAAGTTCGCTTAAGAAGTCTAAAACATATCTAACTTCAGTCTGAACACAACTTAGGTTTTCCCGTCACAGAATGCTTTCCATTCACAGATATAAACTCCATACTGTTTCTTAGTAGAAAGCCTCCACGAGGCCCATATTAGAGTCATTGTTCTGTCGCTTAGTCCTTTCCTTTCCCATGCATCGGACAAAGCCTGCAACATAAAAGATCAAGACAATGATTAAGTGGATGAGGCTCATGTGTAACTGGGTTAACCAAGAGTGAATATGATTTAGGTATGAACATAGGCTCCCCAAGTGTCATGTTCATTAGGACTGGGAACCATGGTTGAGAGGGCAAGTTGGGGACGACAATAAGTCCCATAGCTTTGTCATTACATATTTTCTGTATACATTTTGAAACAAGGCAAAGAGGGGGGAATGCATAGAAAAAGGAACTGCCCCAGTTCACAGAGAAAGCATCTATGGCCTCAGCCCCCGGGTCTGCTGACCATGACATATACCTCTCAAGTTGTTAAGTCTAGATGCAAACAGGTCAATATCTGGTAACCGAAACCTATTGACAATAATAGCGAACACTTTTGTGTCTAGCATCCACTCTGTTCTGTCATTGAATTTTCGGGAAAGAGTGTCGGCTTCCACATTTAGTTTCCCAGGTAGGTGGGATGCAGTAACCCAAATATTGTGCATAATGCACCAGCTCCATATTTCTTGAGCTGCTCTATTGCAGTCCCTGGATTTGGTTCCCCACATATTATAGAGGTAGGCAACTGCTGTGGTGTTATCTAGGCGAAGTAAGATATGAGTGTCATGCAAATGAGAGCAGAGGGCTTTCAGGCCTAACCCAGCTGCCAGCGTCTCAAGGTAGTTTATACCACTAGAATTTGCCATTCGAATTTCATCATTACTCCATCTACCACCGGTAGAATGAGTGAGGTCAGTTGCTCCCTACCCCAATCCACTTGCATCAGTTCGCAGTTCAAGGGAGGGACTTTCCCTTCCAATGGGGGCAAACACCGACTCAATATTGGAAAGCCACCATTTGAGATCCTCTTTGGCCTCATGAGATAAGACCATCTTTCTATCAAAGTGACCTTTGTTGAACCTCAGTGCCCTAACCTTATCCATTTCCAGAGCTCTATAGTGTAGGGGTCCAAACTGGGCAGCAGGAAATGTGGCTACGAGTTTACCTATTACCCTGGCAACTCTTCTAATTGTAGGTTCATTGGAACTGAGAAGATCAAGACATGTTTGAAAAATATCCTGGACTTTCGTGATGGGGAGTCAAATTTCCATTTTTATGGTGTCTAGTTCAAACCCTAGGAATTGCAATTTAGTTGTGGGAGCTAAGACTGATTTGTCTGGATGTACCAAAAACCCCAATTTAGTTAGCAGATCAGTAGTGGCACTCGTGACCCTATCTGACTTTTCCAGATCTCCCATGATTAAAGTATCATCCAGGTATCCTACAACAACATGCCCTGCTTTTCTCAGATGTGCGGAAACAGGCTTCAAAATTTTTGTGAAAAGTCTTGGTGCAGTGCTGAGACCGTTAAACAGAACCTTGAACTGCCAAACTGATTTGTTCCAAATGAATTTCAAGAATTTTCTGTGCTTGGGGTGGATTGGCACTGAGTAATAGGCATCCCGGAGGTCGACTGAGGTGAGCATACAGTTAGGGGTTAAGAGATGAGCAGCAGTGTGAACGTTATCCATTTTTAAAATAATGGTAATTGAGAAATTTGTTAAGGTCTGAGAGATCTAGAATGATACGAATACCACCACTCTTTTTGGGTCTGGAGAAGATGTTGGAGATAAATTCTCCCTCTTCGTGAAAGGTGGCTTCAATGACCCCTTTATCACGTAAGACCTGAATTTCATTGTTTATTTTATTAAAATCCTCACAGCCACGTCGATATTTGACAGGTGGATCTTGCTGTGAGGGGATTGCTGCAAACTGTATCTCATAACCCTGAACTGCGTTCAAAATAAAAGGGTCAGATGTTAATTTACACCATTCTTGGTAATGCTCTTTCAGTCGGCCTCCGACTGCTTTCTTTTCCTCACAATTAGTGGGTACATAATTTTGAGAGGCACTTACCTCTTTGTTTCCTCCTTTGGCTCAGCATGTTGCTCTGGCTTGGTCCGGCTTGTTGAGCATGTGACTTTGTCTGATGGGGCCAGCCCTGTGCTTGGGCTTGGTGTGGTTTTCCTCTCCCCCGACCTCGGGGGGCATGGCCTAAAAAATGACTGTCAGAGTTCCCGCTGTGCGATTCGTACGGTTGGGTAGCAGTGCTGCTGGCTTTGCCTTTAGAACGAGCCCACCCCGCTGCAGCAAACTTATGATGAGCGGCAGTTGAATTCCACTGTTAGGGGTGGTAGTGGGGTACATGTTGTGAGGTGCGAGTAAAACCTAGCCCTTTACTCCCGAGGCCTGTACTGCTTGTTGCTGATCCCTCAAGTCCTTGACTTGTTTACTCAAGTCATCTCCAAACAGAAATCTCGTCACTGGAGTGTCAGGCTTACAGAGGTGGTTATATCTGCGGTGCAGACTAGGCTTGATGAACTCCTTTCGGAGACAATTCATCTCACATTGTGCGTTACAAATGAGTGCCATGGCATCTTGCTGCGTTTCAGTCATAGACTGGGATGAGAGGGTTCGAAGGAAAGCATTCAGTCCTTTGGACAGGGATTTTTGTACCCTTTGCATCTTAAGATCCCTCGACTTTGTTTGCGGTGTTAAAATTTCCCATATAGCTGGGTTTACGCGTGAAGTAACGATGGACTGGCAGTTATCTGGTAATGGATACTTCGCAACCACATCGGTAAGCGTTTTGCCCTCTAATTGGTTGCCGACAAGAAAGTTGGCTGACTGCTATGTCCTGATCTATGGGCTCCCCAATGTCAGTTGGTGTAGCAAATTTTGCCGCAAGAGAAGGAACTGCGATTGGTTGCGGCTGCTTCTGACTAGATCTAGTCTGACTCTGATTCTGTGCCTGTGGCCAGGAGTCTGCAAATTCAATTTCATCATGTTCATTCCCATAGTCATAACTAGATAAGTTTTCAGAAACACACACATCATGCTCCATGTAATCCATAGGCATAACGCAATCTTCGTAATCCAGATTACCGGTAGACTCACCCACGGTTAAAATCTCGCCAGGCTCTACGTCCCTTGCCCTCGGCAACCCCGATCCAGCGGGTGCGGGTTTGGCCGGCTTGCCGACCGGTGCCGGCTGCTGCCCCGCAGCGGGAGGCGAAAACATGTGGCGCCAAGTCTCAGCAATATTGGCCACCATTTTCTCTAGCGCTTGGAAACGTCTGTCCATATCGTCCGACAATTTCGGGGCTGTAGATTTTACCTTTGGCTGAGCTGAGGGCTTGGACTTCCCACTCGATTTATGGCTTTTAGCCTTGGGTGGCATAGTCAAAACTGTCACGTTGCTTCCATTTCCAGTAGTACTGCGAAGTATGTACAGTCTCTTGCTTACATACTTCTCTATGACGTATGGTCCCGAATTTCTTTGGACAAGTTTGTATCCTTTTCTGGTATCCCTCCTCATATTTCTCTTCAGGACCCTTCACAAAACACCTGTGATAAAAAATACATTGTTTTCTTACCATAAAACAAAGATAGAAACTGTACTGGTAATACAAGTAAACATATTCAATCAAATTTGTTTAATTTGGAAACTATATGACATGTTTTTTGTTAAAGGGTTGGAGAGAAGAGGACCTTAATGGTCCTTAACCCTAAAAAGGCCGGGGGGGGGGGGGTTGAATCAACCCCCCCTCAAAATTTTCTGCAATCATTCCACCGCGCAAAATTTTTTGACCACGCCGCTCACAGAGTTTATACTCTCAAGTCTTGCGCATCTTTTGAGATCAAATTTACAACGCCCGGGTACGCGGTTCCGAAATTACGCAACATTTCATAAGTGCATGTCAGACCCCAAATTGCTCCAAAACGTGATTTTGAGTACAAAGTCAACGCAGATTGAGTTTTCTCATCTAATTCATAAAGATATGATTATATTTACTTTCATCAGCTGAAATCAATTTATTTTGCATCATTATGCTTCAAAAAGGTTTTGCAATTTATCTGGTAAAAAAGAAAGAAAAACAAAAGGTTGAAAAACAAAGAAATACATAAGAAAATCATAAAATAATAAAATACATTAGAAATTGATTTCCACACCGAGGTTTTTTTCAATTATTATTGTTAAGAATGCTACAAAGAATATTTTTACCAAAATTTAGCATTCTAGGAGCTTTATTTAGTGAATTAGAGCTAAAAGTATGATTTATGCATAAATTAGCATAATTAATTCATATAAAATATAATCTCATTATTTAAAAAAAAATTACCATACGACCTTGTAGATTACATCACGCACTACCATCGTGCAAATTTTTGTGCCGCTCGCGCGATCGGTGGCCGAGATCTCAGGGGGCCACAGAGCAGCCAAAAAAGCATGGCCTAGTTAAGGTTAATAGTACTATCTATGATCATTTCACAACTTTCTTTGTAACATGGAATAGTTAAAGCATAGCTGCCTATGAACACCTTAAAAACATCACCAACATTAACAAAAGTAAGGTGCGAAAACACTGGCGAAAACCAAACACTTGCCTTCTTGACATGCTGGCGGTCATAGTGCTTCTTCTGTTTCATTTGGGCCTCTTTGATATTTTTAGCTGTCTGTGCTCTCAGGTGATCTGTCATTTTCTGAACAGCTATTCAAGTTTTTTCAATGGTTTCACTTGTAGGTGGAAAGTCCGAATCTTGGCTTTGGACATTGGCCACTGCCAGGTCTACTGGGAGACGAGGTTCTCTATGGAGTTGAAAGAAAGAGTAAACCCTGAGAAACAGTGCTATGAAACTAGCGCATCAATGATGAGGTGCTCATCCGGCATCTCAAAAAGAAATTTAACATAATTTCTAATATCTGCCCAGCCAACACTGGAGTGAATTATATTGGTGACATAAATGGAGGAAGTGTGTATTAGAAATGTTATGGTAACAGACATTGTAACACAAAGCTTAAGCGATCAATTGCATTCATGATTTTTACGACTAATTGTACATTCGATTTAATGCAAGCAATCATGAAAATTTGTTCTATGATCATTGCTAAGCTTTGTGATACAGAGCCCACTGTGCACATGAATAAAAGTAATAAAAATTCAATTCAATTGCATGACTCAAGTTCTGTTATTATGCAGCATAAAATTAATGGGATTCGAAGTGTGGCTTCAGTGCTCTTCAGTACACTTGAAAGGGTGAGACCCTTTGAAGTGTACACAAAAATATTTTAGGAAGAAATATTTCATGATTATTGTGATTATTAGTAATGTTCTAGCAGCGCGCATAGGGTATAGAATGCATGTTTATGTTTATTTTATTTTCAGGTCCTGAGCCCCTATTGCTATTTCATTTGATATGTCTATAATGCAGGAACCAATCATGGGTTGTTTTACAATCAGGGTATACCGAGCTGTCTCATTGGAAAAAAAAAATTCTTTTGTTTTTCCTCAATTTTAGTGTGTATGTGTTGTAAACAAGTGACATGATATTTATTTCAAATTATGAGGCATAAGGACACCAACTTATTTTTTATAGGGGTTCAATTAATCTTTCAACTACACATGAATCCAATTGCCTCATTTTTCGAAGAGGACACTTTTGGACAGAAATGGACATGGCAACATTGGAACGTGTACTGTCTGAAAAATAAGTGGACTTGGGCAAAGTGAACATTCTAAGTTTGTTGTACATATACAAGCGTTCTTGTACACAAAAATAATATTAATCAAGTAACGTCTAACTATGCATAAAAACGCTGAATTCGGAGAGGACACTTTTGGACAGAATTGTCACCCCATTTTTGGTTATTAGTCATGAAAAGGCAAATTATCCATAGCTTTTGGGGTTTTCGGTTTTTTAATAATCGCATTTCAATAATCAATTCTGATTGATTAAATAATGCCTTATTATTACTGATGATAAAGATGCCAGGGCTCGAAATTTTGAAAATGGAATGAGACAAAAAAAATTGCCCTTAAATGCCAAATATAGTCCATTTTTTGAATAAAACGTGTATTTCAATATAAGAAAATTCTCCTGCAGGTTGCTCTAACAGTGCCTAACAGGTTGCCATCATCGATTTGAGATTACAGTACACATATTTCTTTTTATGATGCACAGAAGGCAATATTTGTAAAGTATACCCTGATTGTAAAACAGCACTCATCACAAATTCATGGATTTTTCTTTGAAGCACTGTGCATTATTCTTACACTGATTTTCAAGGGACACAGTTCTAAAGTTAAAGAATGTTGTCAACTTGCATGTCACAAAAAAAAAAAATTAAAAAAATTACCCCATTGCAAAATTATAATTTGCTCATTTAAAATCAATGACTGTTTTGTGCACATTCATTTTTACAAAAGCGACATCCAGTTCTGTATGGAACATGAAAAAGAAATATGAAAGGTCAGAAAATAAAAGAAATTAATTTAATAAGAACAGTTTTTAAAGTGTTTTCTCATGCATTTTCATGAAAAAATTACTTGTCTACACTGAAACAGTGTCTTACCAAAATTGGCATACTATTATATTGAGCTCTATTTGGTGGATGAAAACTATATCTCACATAAATCAGGAAATTGAAGTATGTTATAAATGAATAATATTATGTTACTAAAAGTTTAGGATGAAATTTGGTGGAGATTACAGGCTCTACATTTCAATACGTCAAGAGGATGCGTATCTTGATTTCTTAATTCATACATGATAATTTGCACATACTAATATTCATTTACACAAACAAAGCCCTCTGTGCCTTGAGACCTTAAATTCTAATAAATAAAATCATTGCCACTTCCAAGTACATTTGAGCCACGTTAGAAGTTTATGTTTATTTAGAATAATGTATAATAACCTGTAACCTCAATACATGATATTTCTTTTTTTATTTATTTGTAAACTTGAAACACATTGAAATGAAAAACACTTTTATCACCTGTTAAACATCAGCTGGAATGGGGAATACTTTGTTGATGCTTGTGGTGTTGTTCTATATGCAAATAAAACTACATCTATCTTCTCATCCCAATCGTTGTCCTCAATATTGGTGACCTTCTGCAATGCACATACCAAGGTCTGGTTGAATCGTTCTTCAAGACCGTTTATCTGAGGGTGGTAAGCGCTGCTTACACAATGCTTGGTACCTGCACACTTCAACAGAGACGTCATGAGCTGATTGTTGAATTCTTTCCCTTGATCTGTGATAAGGCGCTCAACAAAGCCATATCTAGAACAGATAAAAAGACATTAAGACTAAAAAGTTTGGCATCTTTTGTAAATTATGCAAAGCTTTTTACATTTGCAGATCATGAAATTTTTTGGGAAAAAATGATAAGCAATTGAATGAAATTGAAAACATATGTTGAATTCAAATTACACTTCCTCAAGTTTACCTTAGCATCACTTGATGTAGAAACTGAGCCATTTTTATCCCCTCTTAGGAATTGCTGTAGCCTCTGCCCACTTGGTGAAATAGTCTGTCAAAGTGACAATGTATCTATTTCCGTTCTTAGTGGGTTTTAGAGGTCCAACAAGGTCCACTCCAATCTGGAAGAAAAGTTGTGTACATAACCATGCATGTAAAGAATCGCAGGACTATCAATTATACTGTTAGGGAATAACATAGGTTCAGGAATGTTTGAACTCATAGATTTATCATGTATTATCCACTAATTTAAAGAAGGAGTTGAAAATACTATACCAATTCTATTTATGACCTGTTGACAGCTAACTTGTTTGAACTTTGACTGACTACAGAAAACTTCTTTTTGCAATTAAGGAAAAGTTGTGGTAAAATTTAGCTCTCAATATTAGTATGTCTCCGGAACCATCCAAGATACACTGCTATGCTTCCAAGGAATGTAAATATCCAATTGATGTTCATAGTTACTTTTTAGTATTGATATCTTTGTGGATGAAATTACAATGCTCTTTTAACATTGTCCAAGATCTGGATTGATAATAGATATGAGAAATTCATTTTCTCCCATGCTAATATAACCAGTTCAGATACTGGCATCTGTGATGTTGACAGTCATGAATTTAGTATGATTTTTTTTTAGCTCTTTTCTCGAAGATATGAAGGCAATATTATAAGAATAATTTCTTTGTTGGAAGTATTTCAACGACCTTTAAGATTCTCGGTAGACAGTTCGGTCCTAAGGCGACTGAAACTTTGGCATCAATGTTAATTATAATATTAATTTGCAGAAGTTTGAATGAATGTGTTACGTAAGGTAAATCAGACTTCATGAAAACAGAGTATTTAGATGCTCAAGTCTAATTAATGCCTGCTTTAAATATAAAATCACAAAACTGAAAATGCAAATAGAACAAATTTAGATTATTCATTATTTCATTCCATAATATTGCATCATAATTATTTAACTACATTATTTACAGACATACAAAGAAACATCTGAAATAAATATGGTCATTTCATACAGAGCTACAATTCCTCTAAAATCGAACACAATGCGATGTGGAATGTTCGTTTAGATCTTATGGAGGTAAAAAAAATGATAATGTTTTTTTTTTCTATATCCATAGTCATCAAAAAGTCTTTTTTATTACTTTTTCCTTTTTATTCCTATCTTTCCTTTGCTTTCTTTCTTTCTTCCTTTGTTTCGTTCCATCTGCCTTCCACACTTTCATTATTCACTTTTTCTTTCTTTCTTCCTGACTTCTTTTTAGTATTCACTTTTTCTTTCTCTCTTTTTAATTTCAGTCTGCCTTCCTTTCATTTACATTTTTTTCTTTCTTTCTTTCTTCATATCTTTCTTTCTTACTTTTTTTCTTTCTTCCATTCTTTCTTTCTTACTCACTTTCTTTTTTTCTTTCTTTTACATTAGTATGCATTAATTTCATACGGAGCTATAAGTTATGTAAATCAAATATGGAAACATGGAGTATTTGAATACTCACACACAATGTCTGCTTCGAATACAAAGTAGAACCATACATTATTTATCAATTGTGTATTTTATCTTTTTATAGTCACATTATTTCATTCCATATTATATGCAAGATATCTAACTGTAATATTTACAGACAGAAAAAACAACTGAAATAGGCAAGACAAGCTACAATTCCTTTAAAAAATAACACACATTGCCATAATATTTGTTTAGATCTCATTGAGACAAAAATGGAATAATATTTTAATATTATTTTTCCTTCATATAATTATATCCAATCATCAAGATGTCCTCGGGATTTGAGTCTTAAAATTGTATAAAGTAAAACCCTTTTCTCTATTAATGGAAAAAGGTGAGATATTGGACATCTGTAAATATCAAAATTTCACCAAGATTTCTTTAGTCAGATTCATCAAAATGATGAAATATTGAATAATAGGTATCACTTTTCTTCCATTCGTGTACTTATTACATATACAATCATTCCAGTGTTTAATTCATTGTTATTTATAACTACAATATTTACAGATAGAAATGTTATATTCTAGGCTTTGATACCTCTCGTATTAAATCATCTAACATTGAAAACTAATTGTTAATAGAAGAAAAAAATTTCACCAAGACCTTTTCAAACAGAGTCATCTCTTATCAATCAAGTAATGAATAGAATATATCAACTTTTGTACATTTAAGTATTCATTCCATTTCCAAGTTTACTTCATTATTTTCTTTTAAATGCATTACTTACAGATAGAAAACATTAAATGTTAACATATCATTTAACAAGTGCATTATTTATATTTAATTCTTGCAAACATTTCATCTCCGTAGTATACTCTATTTAATTTGTAACTGCATTATTTACAGATTAAAAAATAATAATGAGCCAGATACATATCATGGGAATGTAATGTGTAAAAGAAAACATAATTTATATTCAATGCATGTTATCAACTCATTATATTTGTTTTATTTCTTAAAAAAAAAAAAAAAATACTTGTTTTAAACTCTCCCAAGAAGATGCCCCCATAAAGAATAAAATTACAAAAGTGAAACATATACACTAGTTCCAACGTCCACCCCCTCCTCAAAATACAAATTGACCTTTCCCAAACATGCACTCCCCCCAAAAAAAAGATCTTACAAATATCGAAAAATCCATTATGATATTGATACTGTCACAAATGCCCATTTAACAAAATTTAATCTTAAAATCCTTCGTCATATAGGAAATTCATTACCAATTCAAGCTAATGTGAAAAGTATAAAAATCTTGCAGATGAATAAAATGATTTACATTATGAATTCATTAAAAATTTCAAACTAAAAAAATGTAATCTCTAGGAAATTCAAAACAAAATGGAAATTATGCACATTGATAATTTATTACCCATTTTAACTGATGTAAAGCATATAAACATATACTGTATAATTATATATTTTCAGCACATAAAAATATACATGCCTTCCAATTCAAACTGATGGGAAAGCGCCATATTTACAGCAAATTGAGAGAGAGAGAGAGATAGAGAACATAAAAATCGTGAATATTTACCAATTATAATCATATCATTATATTATTTATTAACTATTATTAT
The DNA here is from genome assembly GCF_037042905.1 of Lytechinus pictus. Taxonomy (NCBI): domain Eukaryota; kingdom Metazoa; phylum Echinodermata; class Echinoidea; order Temnopleuroida; family Toxopneustidae; genus Lytechinus; species Lytechinus pictus. The sequence goes on along the minus strand of NC_087256.1, from coordinate 10,183,893 downwards.
ATATTAAATAATATTCAACTAAATGTCAAGTTCATCTATTAAACATCAATTTCATTAAACATTAAGTGGAAATCACATAACGCCTGAATTCATTACAAGTTCTCCTTATTTAATTCTACCTTTGCAGAATGATAGCACGATCAAAATCATTAAATTTAGCAAATTAATTAACATATTTATCATTGTTGCGAATGCCTATAGGACATCTTAATTTAACATTCATTATAATGTTGAGTGATTTGACTTTTTTTACAATTACAAAAAGCCATAAAGTTTAAGATCTATGTACAATATTAAAATAAAACATAACTATGGAAAATATTGAGTACACTGATATAAAAACAATTATTGGCAAAATAATGGTATAATGGTATATCTTCATTTTTTTTTATTACTGATGACGTTTTGCATTTTGTGCCATTATATTTCATTCTTGGTTATTATTAATTTTGGTTTTGCCTGAATTCACAAAAAATAAACATACAACATTCCAACAAACTTAAAAAACTACATTAAATGTAGTTTTTTTGAAGAATAATGATGAAAGTGTCATTTCAAATCAATTATTTACAGTATATTACACAGGGAGAAAAACAGGAAAAAAATGGATGGTCGGGATAATCTCGCTTCCAAAATTTGAAAAATAGCTGCTGTAAATTGCCATATGCCAAAAGAATATCTAGATAGTACGGGAACATGAAAAGTAGTAATGTGGACGCTCGCAAAGCGATCTTCAGAAGTGGATTTGTAAACAGGTTTAGTGGAAACTGGTTTACAAAACCAGTTTCGAAAAAATGTGAACAAGGTCAAACACAATCTATTAATGAGGAAGATTCTCAAAAAAAAGCCTTATGAGCAGGGTGCCACACCACAGGTGTGGTGCCGCTGCACAAAGCCATGAGATCTTGGAATTTACCTGCAGGAAGCTTTGGTTGGCCATTCCTGTACAGCAATTGTGGTGTTACTTCGGTAACCTCTCCAGAGCTTCTTCGGACTTGGCTTGTCCTAATTGCATCGACCTCATCATTGGCATGAGAATACTTGAAATGGATTGTGTCCACTTCTCCTTTCAAGATTTTCAGTGACATGAACTTTTTCCAGTCCACTGATTGGCCAGCTTCCGATGTGCGTACTCGAAGTGTTCCTTTTTGCTGGCTTACTAACTTCCAATCGGTGATATCTTCTGACTGTACTTCTACCACATGGTAGGGATGCTCAATTCGAGCCATCCTGCAAATGGTAGCTAGCTGGGTGGGCACCATGACCTCCCTGAGTTTGCGTACACAACGTTCAATGACGCTGTGCATTGAGTCCCCCTCACTCTGTCCATGATTTGTTGGGAATAGTTAACTGTAATGGACTCAATGTGCTTTGACTTCTGTACAAAGTACTGCAACATTGAAGGGATAATAGAATTCTTGTTCTGCCCTACACATCCGTCGCAGTAAAGTTCAACTTCTTTCACGCCTCTATCATCCACAGTATAAAGGTAATGGTGGACATGAGAAGCTTTCTCACATGACCCTCGTCTAGTTTCGCACTCATGCGACAGATAACACCAACCGTCTTTCGTAGCTAATTCGTAGATGGTGAAATTATAATTACTCAATCGACGCTTGTAGAAAATATCTGACACGGGTGATTTGGGAAGGTATATTACCTGTTGCATGTCAAATACTGCAGTGACAAAGCTCTTGTCCTGTGATGCTCTAACCTTAGCTTTAGCTTTCAGTTCTCTCACCTTGTCCTTTTCAGTGGTGTGATCTTCATAGGCCTTGGCGACTGCCTCCCTGTCCTTTGCATTACCATGGTGAAAGGTCTCACATAAAGGACATATATCCTTCTTAGGATGGTGAAATTTGATCTTCATCTCACGCAGTACTTTTCTATAAAGAGATAGAGATGCACCTTCAGTTGTAGTGGACAGATACATTCGGTACATAATCTCAGGGTTAAATTCATCTGAGAGATATTCCCATCGGCTGCTTGCACGACAATAATGACTCTCCTGTCTTGGAAATTTGTTAATATGATTTCTCACCGACTCCCGCAGTCTAGCATCTCTTTCTGCGCTCTTGTTTTTTTGCAATGACTGTCTTCACACCTGCCTTTCAGATATAAATTACCTAAGGTTCCTAAGAACATCAACCTGCAAACAGGAACTTTATGGAATGGGTCTTTGGAGTTTGGTAAGAAGTATGCAAACTTACGAAGCTTCTGTGTCCCTTTCTCGTGGATCAGGGTTATGTGACGCACTATCCACTCTCTTTGCTCTGTCAGAGCACCAATATCATAAAAGGTTGATCTGATAGCCTCCCTGTCCTCCATACTCAAGGTAGAGCAACTGAAACCCTTGGAATGGCATTTTTTGCATGACTTCTTATACTCTGCAAATCTCCGCCCTGGTTTCATTTTTTTGCTTTTTTCACTTTCATAAGCATATCCAGAATTTCTCTTTTCTTTTACTACCCGATTTCTACTTTTGATTTTTGTTTGCTGTTGTGGTATTTCAATTGCTCTTTCACCATCAACCTGGAAAGATGAAGGAGACTGAAAATACCCTCCTCCTTTTAAAAGTAAGAGATCTTCTTCATCTATTACTTCTCCCATATCAACTTGAAAGTCGGCAAATTGTTCATCTGCAATCTGATCTACATCTCTTACTTCTTCCATATCATCTTGATCGCCAGTAGCTTCTTCATCTACAATCTGATCTACATCTCTTACTTCTTCCATATCAACTTGATCGTCAGTAGCTTCTTCATCTACAATCTGATCTACATGTACATCTCTTACTTCTTCCTTATCAACTTGATCGCCAGTAGCTTCTTCATCTACAATCTGATCTACATCTCTTACTTCTTCCATATCATCTTGATCGCCAGTAGCTTCTTCATCTATAATCTGATCTGCATCTCTTACTTCTTCCATATCAACTTGATCGCCAGTAGCTTCTTCATCTACAATCTGATCTACATCTCTTACTTCTTCCATATCATCTTGATCGCCAGTAGCTTCTTCATCTATAATCTGATCTTCATCTCTTACTTCTTCCATATCAACTTGATCGCCAGTAGCTTCTTCATCTACAATCTGATCTACATCTCTTACTTCTTCCATATCAACTTGATCGCCAGGAGCTTCTTCATCTACAATCAGATCTTCATCTCTTACTACTTCTACATCAACTTGATTGTCAGTAGCTTCTTCATCTACAATCTGATCTACATGTACATCTCTTACTTCTTCCTTATCAACTTGATCGCCAGTAGCTTCTTCATCTACAATCTGATCTACATCTCTTACTTCTTCCATATCATCTTGATCGCCAGTAGCTTCTTCATCTATAATCTGATCTGCATCTCTTACTTCTTCCATATCAACTTGATTGCCAGGAGCTTCTTCATCTACAATCAGATCTTCATCTCTTACTACTTCTACATCAACTTGATCGTCAGTAGCTTCTTCATCTACAATCTGATCTACATGTACATCTCTTACTTCTTCCTTATCAACTTGATCGCCAGTAGCTTCTTCATCTACAATCTGATCTACATCTCTTACTTCTTCCATATCATCTTGATCGCCAGTAGCTTCTTCATCTATAATCTGATCTGCATCTCTTACTTCTTCCATATCAACTTGATCGCCAGTAGCTTCTTCATCTACAATCTGATCTACATCTCTTACTTCTTCCATATCATCTTGATCGCCAGTAGCTTCTTCATCTATAATCTGATCTTCATCTCTTACTTCTTCCATATCAACTTGATCGCCAGTAGCTTCTTCATCTACAATCTGATCTACATCTCTTACTTCTTCCATATCAACTTGATCGCCAGTAGCTTCTTCATCTACAATCTGATCTTCATCACTTACTTCTTCTATATCAACTTGATCGCCAGTAGCTTCTTCATCTACAATCTGATCTGCATCTCTTCCATATCAACTAGGCATTTAGACAAAAGTAAGTTGGGTAACATCATATCAAGTTGAATCTCACCAAGATTACTTACATCATTAAATGCAGCATTATGACACAGGCAATCATCGTTATACTTGAAATGTTCGAAACAAAGAAAACACAAGCGTTTATGACACGCTGCCCATACTTCCTGGTTGCACACAAAATTGTCACAAGTCGCAGGATTTCTTGGTGGCCCACACTGCATATTCGGATGAAGTGGAGATTCTGTGACAAGAAAGGAATGGCATAATAAATAAGTACTAAAATCTTGTTTTTATTTACACTTTATCAAACACGTCTCACCTACTTTTTTGTGGGGGATATGACTACAGGGAATTTTTTCATGTTTTTCTTCTATTTTTGAAAATGATTTTTGACATAGTAAACTAAATAAACACTTCATGAAAATATTTTTATCTATTAAAATCTAGTAAAATTTGTTGTAAGAAATTATACTTGGTTAGAATCAGTGTTTTATAATGGATGAGTACAATGAGTCTGTTGAAGAAATTTATGAAGATTATCATTCACTCGGTCAGGGTTCAATGGGTCTTTTGATTATTCAACTGTGGTATTGGTCTCTTATTCAATAACAAGCGGAATGCCTCTGGTGGTCTCGCCTGAATCACACAATTCATGACAGTATTTTTGTCTTTTTCACATGAAAATACCACAAGACTTCAAACAGAAAAAAAATGTTTCATATCAGAGATTCATGTGATAAATACATAAATTGTTACAATATTTCTCATTTTGGAGATCCATGATTTTGGTCACAGGATGACATATTTGTTGTGATTGTGGTTCCATGACATTTGCTCCGGCGACAATTGCTCCGCTATAAATTCCACACACTAATCAATGTAATACAGAGTTTGATGGAATGAGGACAAAAACTGTTACAAGTTTTTAGGAATATTTCCACTTTTAAAGTAAATTCATTGACCTGAAATTACCCTTTCCTAAACTATGCAAACTAAAATTCTAATTACAATGCTCAGATATACTTGATTATACTGGCCAAGTTTCATGATAAATAGAATTATACTTTTAAAGTAATAGTGAAATTAAAAAAAAACACCTTAAACTCAAGACAGGTTAAGATTTTGTAATGACACCGCTGCTGCTGTCACCAGAAAAACCAACACCTTTGTCTCCCTTGTACTACGCAGGAGAGACAATAGTGGGTAGTAAATTATTGTAACATCAGTCAAATAGATTTTTTTTATGTTGACAGTATAAGAAAAGCTACCTTTATCACTGGCTGCATGAAACAATAAAGATCAAACATGAAAAATTGTTAACGTTTTAGTAGAGAAAACAATATTTTGTTGTTGTTTACAAGCATTTTTTTCAGGATCAGTCACAGATGCATGTACTGATGACATTCCATGTCTTTTTACGATGATCCAGCTAATGGACCATTCCTCTCCCCTGAAATAAATAACACATTTAAATGAAATGAAAAGAGGACGAAGAATAACAATCTCAATTTTACTCTAACAAGAAAATATGTATGCCATTTAAATTTATATAAGATTGCAGAAACAACCATTCCTCCTATTGTTGTCTTGGTAACAAAAGGGATTAGTTTATCTGTGCCTCTGATTAAAATTACTAAATCCTGTCTGCAAGTTCGAGGTGACATGAACCAGGCGCAGATCCAGGGGGGGGGGGGGGCTGGGCGCCCCCCCCCCCCCCAAAAAAAAAGGGGAAGAAAAACTTTTTTTTTTTTAGCTTGTCAGATTTAAAAAAAAAGAGAGAAAACCTTTTTCTGTTTTTGTTTTGCTGGTCTGATTTCAAAAAGGAGAGAAAACCTTTTTGTTTGTTTGTTTGTTTGTCAGGAAATTTTCCCAGTTTTGGCTCCACCTCCCCCATGAAATCCTGGATCCGCAGCTGACATACACTATCCTTACCTGCATATTGGTTATGTTTAGGCCCTGATCGTGGTTCTGCTAAGGCTCTATCTTCTTTGGAAGACAGAGGACCATCACACGATTCCTCCAGTGGTTCAAACCGTTTATATGTAAATAAATTTACAAAATATTACATTAGATTAACACTAGGCAACTAAGGTTTGTGTCAGTACTGCACTTTTTTTTCAATATGCATTCAAAAAATGCCTTTCTAAGAACCAAGAAAAAAATATGAATGGAAATCAGTATGCTTTTCCTAAAAACGGATTATTTCCAATTCGTCTAATGCCAATTTGTCAAATTGCCAACTCTTCTACTATCATTTGGTCTACCATCGGTTTGTCCACTATCCACATGGTCTAATTGGCAATTGTTCCACTCACCATTTGGTCTTATAACCAGTTGGTTCAATAGCCATATATTACATAAACCATTTGGTCTAATTGCAATTGATAAGTGTTAATTGGGCGAAGTGAACTAAAAAAAAATTGGTATTTGACCAAATGGTTTTTACACCAAATGGTTATTAGAAGAAATGTTGATGGACGGAATGAGATTAGACTAAATAATTGTAGACTATGTGGTGAGTTGAGGAGTTGGCAGTAGATGAATTGGCAATTTACCCTAAAAATTACCACCCTCCAGAAAAAAAGCAAACAAAACAAAAATAACGACCAAAATAATAACAACAAATAATAATCATGGCATGCAATCTTTATTTTTATCATGTAATTTATGTCTGGTCAAATTTTTTATTTATTTAGTTCATGATTTATAATTTATTGTTTATGTTTTACAACTTTTATGTACGGACTTGCTGAAAAACAGCTTTGCGGTTGAAAGCAGGTTTTTTATCACTTATTTAAGTACATAAAACATACATACATACAATGCTTTATCAAATGTAAAAACAAAAAGAGGATTTAAACTTTATTATCCTCTCTTACCTCACATATTTTCATCTTGAACATTCATGGAGACCTTTACCTGAAAACCTGGGTAGCACATTTCCTTGGCAGCTGTGCCAAAATACTAAGTTTAACTAGGCTGAACCTGCCACTGCCTTACACACACACAGTGATATTTCTATTTGTACAAATCCTTTCAACATGTTCAATGAGAAGCACTAAACTATGTCTAAAATTGGAGAAGGCAGTGCCAGGGCGTTGTGATTAGATGGTCAAGATTTTGATAGGATGGGTTGGATGTCATATTTTGCATTCATTAAATAACAGCAAGATATGGAAATGTGGACATTTTTTCTCTTTTTTTTCTTCCTCTTTATTTTTCCCCTCCTTCTTTCTCCCCTTTCTTACTATTTGCAAAATCATTGGGCAGTTGTTCCTTTTGACCCCCCCCCCTCCCCCTGGTAAGGGTAAAGGGGTATCGCTGCTTGCATTATACTTAATTGCAAAACATCTTTACCTGTGCATTTCTCACGTAGAAGTGCCAGAGGAACATCAAACTCCTCATCTGATGAATCAGACTCTTGTAAATTCTGGGAATCCAACACTACCGCTGTCCAACGGACACCCTTCCATGGCATTATCACCTCCATTCCTTTCTTCAGATCCCCGGTCCATTGGAGCTGAGATGCCAGGACTAAGTTCTCCTTGCCTGTTCGCTTCCATCTTACTCTTACTAAGACATCAAAGTCTTCATCTGATCTGAAATTGTTAAAAATTCGTATTTCATTCACACATATTTGACATTAGTTAACACAAGCAGATGATTTTAAATATTCTGTTCATTCTGACTGACTTTTCTTATAGTTTTCCGTGACAGAAAGAAATAATTTTCTTCAAACTTTTCAAGTTTATAATACTCTCTCTCACTCCCTCTCTCTCTTGTTCTTTATTGAATTGATTGGTAATATTAAACTTTTATCTCAATGACTCTGGGTTCAATACATTTTCAAGAATGATTGAAATCGATTTTTGGATGCAGTATCAAAATTTATTCAGTCCTATCCTTTAAAAAATAGAGAAACAGCCTTTCAGCACTGAATTATGACCGTATCTTTTAAGAAAACAATACAATCTGTCAAGATACTGTCCTTAGTCATTGTCTTATTAAAGGAATAACTACCTTGTTTGATTCTTGCTACTTTGCATATTCAATCCAGACCTAAAATAATACAAAGAGGAAAATGTTGAGATTACATGTACACAATATTGCGGTTTCAATTTTTTACGTCTATAAAATTGACACGTTACTTTAATAATGAGGATCTACTAGTTAAAGTTCATCCTACTTTAGTAAATAGTTCAACTTGTGAGTAGGGGCAGTCATCTACATATTTTTTTTAAAGCCAGGCTCTCGAGTCTAAGGTAATCTAATGTTAGACTAAGTCATCTATAGAGGTCTAGGTCTAAACCTCTATTTGTAACTTAATAAGTGATTAGGCCTATCCCACTCAGAAGGTCACATCATTCAGAAAACTAGCAAATTATACTGCCCTAACTGTTACTAAGTTAAATTTGTTAGATCTATTCGAACTTTAGTCTTTAGCCAGGCCTTGGGGGGGGGGGGGGGCTACAGACTAGGCTAGATCCTAGATCTACTGTCCCCATTCTAACTTTAACTACTTTAAGTTAAAATTCATGTAAATCAGCAATTTCAAATCAAAATCTAACAAAATCTAGATATAAATCATAAACGTTTCGCATAAGTATGACGCCGAAACGTGCTATCTTCGGTAGATCTGGAATTAACTTCAGGCTACATATTTATACTGACAAAAAAAATGAATAGGTGGGACACATACATTTTGTGTGGATGGAAAGTGTTATCATTGAGTTCATACTTACCACTTATCCCGTTTAGGTGTTAATTCTGAAAAAACATGGGTACCGCGGCCGGTTCGTGAAACAGCCGACATGCGATCACCCAAAAATTTCTGCTTTACGAACAGTCTCGATTGCGCGCTCTGAAGGAGGACAGTTCGTGATACAGAAAAATCTCTTAATTCCAAAGTGGACGCATTTTCATAATTGCAGAATTACGTAACCATGGTTTCCCATACTCCCATCTTTTTACAGGACGTAAGTAACTATGTGGACATTAAAAAAATGAAAAAAAAATGAAAATAATGTGGAATTTTGCCTAAGAGTAAGGTTCGTGATGCGTGCGACGAATTTTCGCCCTAAAATGCCAAATATATTCAATTTTTTGAAGAAAACGTGTATTTCAATAAAAGAAAACTCTGCTGCAGGTTGCTCTAACAGTGCCTAACAGCTTGCCATCATCGATTTGAGATTACAGTACACATATTTCTTTTTATGATGCACAGAAGGCAATTTTTGTAAAGTATACCCTGATTGTAAAACAACCCTCATCACAATTTCATGGCGTTTTCTTTGAAGCACTGTGCATTATTCTTACACTGCTTTTCAAGGGACACAGTTCTAAAGTTAAACAATGTTGTCAACTTGCATGTCACAAAAAAATAATTAAAAAAAATTACCCCATAGCAAAATTATAATTTGCTCAAGTCTCAAATGCATAAATTGAGTATTGATTTTAATTTCAATGACTAAAATTGATAAATTAATTTTTGAAAGGTAAATAAACAGTTTAGAAAACTATTTTAATAAACATTTAAAATCAATGACTGTTTTGTGCACATTCTTTTTTTACAAAAGTGACATCCAGTTCTGTATGGAACATGAAAAAGAAATATGAAAGGTCAGAAAATAAAAGAAATTAATTTAATAAGAACAGTTTGTAAAGTGTTTTCTCATGCATTTCCATGAAAAAAATTACTTGTCTACACTGAAACAATGTCTTACCAAAATTGGCATAATATTATATTGAGCTCTATTTGGTGGATTAAAACTTTATCTCACATTAATCAGGAAGTTTAAGTATGTTATGAATAATATTATGTTACTAAAAGTTTAGGATAAAATTTGGTGGAGATTACAGGCTCTACATTTCAATACGTCAAGATGATGCGTATCTTGATTTTTAATTCATACATGTTAATTTGCACATATTACTAATATTCATTCACACAAACAAAGCCCTCTGTGCCTTGAGACCTTAAATTCTAATAAATAAAATCATTACCACTTCCAAGTACATTTGAGCCACGTTAGAAGTTTATGTTTATTTAGAATAATGTATAATAACCTGTAACCTCAATACATGAAATTACTTTTCTATTTATTTGTAAACTTGAAACTGTTAAACATCAGCTGCAATGGGGAATACTTTGTTGATGCTTGTGGTGTTGTTCTATATGCAAATAAAACTGCATCTATCCTCTCATCCCAATCGTTGTCTTCAATATTGGTGACCTTCTGCAATGCACATACCAAGGTCTGGTTGAATCGTTCTACAAGACCGTTTGTCTGAGGGTGGTAAGCGCTGCTTACACAATGCTTGGTACCTGCACACTTCAACAGAGACGTCATGAGCTGATTGTTGAATTCTTTCCATTGATCTGTGATAAGGCGCTCAACAAAGCCATATCTAGAACAGATAAAAAGACATTAAGACTAAAAAGTTCGGCATCTTTTGTAAATTATGCAAAGCTTTTTACATTTGCAGATCATGAATTTTTCTGGGAAAAAATGATAAGCAATTGAATGAAATTGAAAACACATTTTGAATTCAAATTACACTTCCTCAAGTTTACCTTAGCATCACTTGATGTAGAAACTGAGCCACTGTTTTTTCCCTCTTTATTAGGAATCGCTGTAGCCTCTGCCCACTTGGTGAAATAGTCTGTCAAAGTGACAATGTATCTATTTCCGTTCTTAGTGGGTTTTAGAGGTCCAACAAGGTCCACTCCAATCTGGAAGAAAAGTTGTGAGAAAAGTTGTGTACATAACCATGCATGTAAAGAATTGCAGGACTATCAATTATACTGTTAGGGAATAATATAGGTTCAGGAATGTTTGAACTCATAGATTTATCATGTATTATCCACTAATTTAAAGAAGGAGTTGAAAATACTATACCAATACTATTTATGACCTGTTGACAGCTAACTTGTTTGAACTTTGACTGACTACAGAAAACTTCTTTTTGCAATTAAGGAAAAGTTGAGGTAAAATTTAGCTCTCAATATTAGTATGTCTCCGGAACCATCCAAGATACACTGCTATGCTTTCAAGGAATGTAAATATATTTTTTTACAAAATCAACGGAGACAGATATATTATATTCTATTATATACAAGGTAACATTTTGTTTAAAGGTAAATGCTAGTTTTGGTAACGATATCAAAATGAGTTCGTACAGAATCCAATGAAATGACCACCAAAGTGTCTGTTTTTGTATGAATAAAACGCATGTGCCAAAGGATTCTGGAAGAAATTGTGTAATTGCTGAGAAATCAGCAAATAAGCACAGGATTCGGGTAGAGCGTCGGGCCCGACGCTCAAAGCAATAATTATACACTGTCCCACGTGCGCTTATCTGTGTTGGGGAAGTTCAGTCTGAACATTATTCAGCGTAGATTTCAAGATTTCACAAAGTTCAGTTTATGTAACTGTACCAGATCTAGATCCTCGATGATATACTGACAATTAAGCCTGGTTTTACAGACTTTCTCATGAAATCAGTGTTTACTGCAACTACTGGAATTTCTCTTTAAGGTTTCAAAACTGCAAGATATACAAAAGTCAATATCACAAAACCCATCTAAATATCTGTATACACCCCCCCCATTCATAAGTACATGTATACAGTAGAAAATTTCAAACAAGTGGGTATATACATGTAACTTGAACATACAACGCTGAGAGACCTATTTTAAAAAGAAGTAAATCAAATTCAAAACTGATTTATTTTCATTCTATCACATGAAGGTAATGACTCTTTTTTCTCTCTCTCTCGGCTTTCATTAAAAGTTCTTTCCACAAGCAAGGTCTATCCACTTTTGGCACATAGTTTATCTTAAAGGAGCTGATCAAAAATGTTGATATTCAAAAAAATATTTATTGTCCATGCATTGATTGCTAGGTGAGGCTTAAACTTAGCAACGTTTTGTTGTAATATTTCTCATGGCTGTGTGAGACACTTGAAGGAATATTTTGTGCAAATTTCAACAATTGAAGGGGGTTTCATTCAGACTGATTCTTTTCAAAGGAAAATGCTGTCACTACATTATTAAAGTACTCACAGAATACTACTATCAGTGAATTAAAGTGTCACTGCAAATCTTACACTAAAGAAATTATTTTGATCTGAAATAATTAAAAAAAAAAAAAAAATTGGCTAGTTTTTCTTGAAGAGCATGTCAGCACAGGGCAGGAAATCCCACTACATCTAATATTATTGAAGACACCGTTCACCCATTTCCCCCACAACATACCTGATCCCACACTCCAGTTGCTGGAATGGGATGAATACATGTAGGCTGCTTCATTTTAATTGTGGGCACTGCCTTTTGGAATGGCACACAGATCTTCACGAAGTTGGCCACATCCTGGGATATTCCAGGCCAGTAGAAACGTTTCAATACAACAGATCGCGTTCTGTCCCTCCCTAAGTGCCCTGCAGTGGTGACATGAAAAAAAAAACCTGTTTTGTTCTTTTGCGCTGTCTACAAAATGTCTACAAACATATGTAAGGGAACGAACATACTTTTTAACACAATATTTTTAAAGGCCCATCTTGTCATCCAAGAAAGGCAGAGTCAAACAAATGCATTTTATGCAGTAAAAATGCAATCAATAGGTCGCAAAATGTGTGCGTGGGTTTGGAAGCGTGCACATCTTTAGGATATGTCGCTTTTTGCTCAGAAGATGATTCATACAGTTTTAGAATTTCATGTAAACGTTTCCTAAAGCCTGATGCATTTGCTCACAGGAAATTTCAATACAATGCAAACGTTTCATGCAGCATGATGTACAGCCCCCAAGACCTAGTCTAATGATCAAACTTAGGCCTAAGCCGCCTAACAGTTTGGCTATTACTAGACTTTTTATGATGGTCAGTGTACAACGGTAAATGTATAATTTACCTTCCTTTTGAAACCAACTCCAACTCCTATTATCTTTCCATTTTGAATTTTAGAGGCCTAGATATGGCTGAACATTTTGTGGTTCAAACAAGAGGGTCCAGGTTTTCAAATCCGTAAAAATTGAAATATTGTATAATTCAAACAATAAAAAGCAAAAGAAATACTAAGTAACACCATTGACTCTCATTTGAATATCACAGAGTTGAGCATAGAACTGTTTTGTGGAAAATAAGCGAAACTTTAAAATGTCATAACTTTCCTTGACTACCGTTTCACAGTGTCTGTGAATGCGTTAGATCTAACGTTAGAGATCTAACGTTAGAACTAAGTTGGGCTCCTACTAAGCTATTAAACTGTTAGAAGAAATTATAATTTCAACATGTTCAAGAATTCAATTTAGTTTTGGGTCATGATGGCATACCATATTTTTTATGATGAATTTACTGTAGAACTAAGTTAGATCTAGGTCTAGGCCTAGATCTAACGTTAGATTAGAAGTAAATAATGACTCACTGTGCCAAAAAATATCAAGCATTTTTATCACTTGCACTCTGCAACCACCCTGTCTGTGGTGAGTCTATGAATCATACAATACACACTAAAAAAGTCTTTAAAATATCACTTTTGTGACAATAAAAAAATCAGTTCCGATTCAGTTATGATTTGTTTTCATTCTAGACTTGGGAATCATTTTTTGTATTCACCAGAGCGTTCAAAAACTATAATTCTGAGCATATATTTGTAAGGCCCTCTATTGGTGAAATTTGAGATTGATGCAGATCTCCATCTCCACAGACTCTCTTTTTTATTAGAAAAAAAAAATCAAATTTAACAACTCAATTTAGTTTTGGGGCAAGGCATATTTTTAAAGGACAAATATTACTCTTAGTACAATAAGACTAAACCAAAAAAATCAAGCATTTATTCATTCTAGCTCAAGTGAAAAAAAGCCAAATATTGACAATCTCATTCATGTAATTTCAACCACATACATTCGTAATTCCGAAGCTTCGTAATTCCGAAGGTTCGGTTATTCCGAAGGTTCGTATATCCGAAGGTTCGTAATTCCGAAGGTTCGTCAATCCGAAAACGAAATAAGGTTCGTAATTCCGAAGGTTCGTCAATCCGAAAACGAAATAAGGTTCGTAATTCCGAAGGTTCGTCAATCCGAAAACGAAATAAGGTTCGTAATTCCGAAGGTTCGTCAATCCGAAAACGAAATAAGGTTCGTTATTCCGAAGGTTCGTTAATCCGAAAACGAAATAAGGTTCGTATTTCCGAAAATGAAAATTATTCATTTTGGTAACAAACACGGTGTTTTTTTTTTTTTTATCATATTTTATTTCTTCCTCATATCACATGTAAAAAATAAATATAAACATGACATCATTAACATAATTGTTTCAAGTTTACGCATGAACCTTTTAACATAGTGAGAAAAGGAATATATATGAATTTCAAATTTAAACTTATAATAACGAAAGGGATTAATACAGAACAGAATCCGGGTACAACATAGCTGAATTACGGAAATACACTTATAATCTGTATATAAAACTCAAGTTATGCAACATTCTTTTTTCTCCCTCGTTATACTCTTCAATCAAACTGATTAATGAGGAAGTTATATTTAAAAAAAAAAGAACAAACAAACAAACAAACATACACACAACTTAAAAAAAAAAAACCTTAGCTACGCTTAAAACCCCCCAACCCCCATAAACGACGAATAAAGAATAAGAAAAATAAAGGTAATAAAAAAAAAAAAAAAAAAAAACCTACTTAGTGGTTGAAGACTGTGAGGCTGATTCGTCAAAGTGCTCCCATTTTCTTAAATGAAATGCCAAAGTTCCCCTTTCGGTTGCAAGCCGTTTCTCTTCTTTTCTATTTTCAATTAATCTATCTCTAATTTCCTTTACATTTGGAGGTAACCCCTTTTCTCTACCATGGAAGATCATGAATTTTATCAAAATTATAATGTGGTTTAATAATTGTTCTGTTTTTACATTAGTTCCATTTATTCCAATATGAATTTGTTTCCAAGTTATTCTCTTAAGAAACGGTAAGTTTAATTTATCAGCACATTTCTCCCACAGTCTTTTAATTATATTACACTAAAAAAATACATGTTGATATGTTTCTTCTAAAATATTACAATATGAACACAACCCATTTATCCGAAGTTTGAATCTGTGTAGATGATGGTTCGTATAGACTATTCTATACAATAATTTAAACTGAAACTCTCTCAATTTGCTAACTAATGTGCACAACCTTGGCTGAACAAAAATCTTTTCCACTTCCTTAACTGTTATATTATAAACTTCCATTAAGTTATAAAAAGCAGAGCTAATTTCCACGTTATTGCTTATTTGACTTCTATACACCATTTTTGCATTTATTTCTTCAAATTTATAAACTTTCTTTGTTAATACTATTTCTAGGCTGAGGCCACAGTGGATAGACTTCCTTTCCGGCTGAACGTTTCTTTTCCATTCATGAGGAATTATTGAATATATTTTTCCAATTTTTGTAATTTCTTCTTTACTTAAACCCTTTAAAATAAAATAAGCGTCATTTTTCAATAGCCCTTTTTCATCACAAATATGGTGTAGTCGATATATATCTTTCAAAAACAAATTTTCATCAAATAATGTTCTGCCATCGAGCTGAATATATTTATTGTTATACAAAATTTCATTTCCCTTGTAATTCTCTTCTGCTTTAACATAATTGTTCATATCCGTCCATGTTTCTATTAAACTTTGATAGAAGGTAGGTAGCTTGATATTCACAAACTTATCCCAATAGTTACAATAAAAAATTAAATTACCTCCCATTAGTCTCATCAAATATTTGAAGTATTTTTTCCAATTAATACCTTGCTTTCCTGTAACAAGCCTCTTTATCCACATTATTCTGTGTGCTTTCACAAACAGTCTGAAATTCATCATTTTGAGCCCCCCTTGCGAATAGTCTGAAGTTATTATGGTATTTTTAATTTTGTTTCTACCTTTCCACAAAAAATCAAAACTTATTTCTTCAATCTCACAATGTACCCACTCTGGAACTGGCATCAATGATGATAAATATATCAATTTGGAATAACCATATACTTTCATTAATTGAATTTTTCCCATTAATGTTAAATCACGTTGCTTCCACCAATTAAATAATTTTTTAATTTTACTTAATATTTCTTTGTAGTTCATTTTTTCCTTGATATCTTCGTGTATCGAAAAATAAATTCCTAATATCTTAACAATATCGACTTGCTTCCCAAAAGGAAAGTTATGAGTGGAAAACTGTGGGCCTAAAAGTAATATAAACGTCTTGTCATTGTTTATTTTCAATCCTGATATTCTATAAAATGCTTCAAAAATGCGTTCAGTCTCCTTAAATGAAGGTAAGTCTCTAATAAAAAGCGTAATATCATCTGCGTACAAAACCTGTTTTACTTCTGTATTTCCAAAACTGATCCCTTTTATCTGATGATTATTCCTAATCATGTGAGCTAAAATTTCGATACACAAAACAAATAGATATGGAGAAAGAGGATCTCCTTGTCTTACTCCTCTTTCAATCTTAAAGTAACCTGTCGATGCGCATCCATTTATAACACAACTTTCAGTATTAGTATAAAAAATATTTACCCATTTACGAAACCTTGGTCCAAAATTAAATGATTTTAGTACCTTGTGTAAAAATAAATGTGACACAGAGTCAAACGCTTTTTCGAAGTCAATGGCTACCAAAAAAGCCCTTTCTCTATAGAAAGAAGTATGAAAGATCATATCATCTATTATTCGGATTGCTTCTCCAATGTTTCGTTCCCCAACATAGCCCAGCTGATCAAAACCTACAATTTCCGGTAAAACTTCTTGTATTCTCTTTGAAAGTACCTTAGATAAAATTTTGTAATCTACGTTTAGTAACGAAATCGGTCTGTAGTTTTTAATAAGTTCTGGATCTTTGCCGTCTTTGTGTATCAAGGTAATAACTGCTTGTCTTTGAGAGGCTGATAATTCTCCCAATCGCAGATTACAAGATAACACGATATTATGCAATGATAGTAATAACAATCGATGATACATGCGTGTGTTGTGGCCAAAAAGCATGTATTTCATTAAGAATAGGCGCCCAGATCAAGCATAGGCTAATTTCGATTTTATCTGAGCAATTGCTGCCTTTAGCAAATAGTTTAAGGATGCAGGGGATTAAGTTTGTTGGTCGCGTGCGAGTAACCTCCAGATAATAGGATTTGTATTGGAGGGGATGTCATTTTTAATAACAGCTTCTGCTATTAATGAAAATAATACTAATAATGATCCTTGTGAGATGTTGAAAGCGCGAATCGCAAGCTCAAACTAGTAGACATTTCATGTAACAAGACTTGAACTTAAACATTCTGAGCATTTTTTGTAATCGTGAGAAAGATGTGTATCTTACTAAAGAATTAACGCGAGCGCGAAGCGCGAGCTGTAATTTGTTTATATACTGACCTGGGGCCCCGTTGCATTAAACTTTTTACCTGAGAAAACTCAGATTGCTTTTACCTGCCGAAAGATCATTGAAAGACTATGAAGACCTTTGAAAGTTCATCGAAAGACTGCTGAAAGACCGCTGAAAGACCACTGAAAGACCATTTTCTTGTAAGACCGTTGTAAGACTGTTTTGAACCGTTTCAAAAAGTTTTGGAGCCCATGAAGACCACGAAGACCGCTGAAAGATTGGTCAGGACTCGTGTAAGACCTCAAAGACCATTGTAGGTTCATTGAGAGACCTCTGTAAGATCGACCAAAATTCATGGTCTTTGAAAGGTCTTTCAGCGGTCTTGCTCTCTGTGGAATGGCCCCTTAACCAGGAATAGAATGAGTTCCTCAATAAACAATACTTGATGCGAGCGAGAAACGTAAGCCAAATTTTTCCGATTTTCCAACCTGAAAACTGGACATTCTAAGCATTCTTGTAAAAAAAAAATTGATGCAAGTGCTAATAAGCGCGAGCCCAAAAGGGTATTCCATTTTGAAAAGGTCACTTTTTCAGACGGGATTTTTTTGGGGCAAGTATCCACCCCCCCCCCCCCTGTCCCCGGTTCCGCCACCCCTGAGTGAAGCGAGCAAGATTTTGGAGCATGGGCGATTTAGCTCTAGCAACTTAAACTCCTTTTGTAATCATGAATAGGGTGAGCATCTAAACAAAACAATTAATGCGAATATATATAGGCAGAGTGGCCGACTGACAAGAAAACTGGATATTTCAAAGATTATTGCTTGGAGTCCAGGAATGGGATATAAATCTCTCTAATCAAATGATGGGAGCTCGTAGCGCAAGCTAAACATTTTTTTTTCCATATTCAGTACTTTTGTAATCATGAAAAGAATGCGTAATCGTGTATCTCGCTAAAAGCTACAAAAATCGCATCGTGAGCACAATAATCTGTTTAAATTGACTAGAAAATGGGATATACCTTTAAAAAAAAAATTATATACCTTTCCTCCTTTCCTTCACTTTTCCTCCAGGGAACTCCCACCCCCCCCCCCCCCCCTCCCCGGCCTCTGCCCTGCATATGAGGTAGTCTCAATTCAGACATCCTACATGTCAACAATAAACTTGCATACCATTGAAATGTGATATGACGTCGAAGACTAGATAAAAAGTGAGTTTACACGGACGCAGACAATAGTCATGATTGTGAAGGACATTATTTTAGGATATCTCTGTACTAACCCGATCGCCTCAGTACACCCGAACACACCCACGCAACCACCCATACCAAAACACACAGTCACACACCCCCACACTCTGACACACTGTGATACAATCGTTACAATGTTAGTGTGTTATTGCTAAGCCCTATATGTTGGACCTTCATGACTTTTTCTGTCTCTGATTTCTTGTTCTTTTGACAGTCTGTAATGCTCCCAAATGACAATGACTTGGTCAGTTTATGAAGTGAAGTAAAACTTGAGAAAATGGGGGTCGGACGTACAAAAGGTTATTTTATGGAATTGCCCATATACGTCCCTTGCCTACTCCTCTCATTTTCTGCATCATCATCAGGATTAATCCTGCATGACGTAGATAATAATGTTGATTGTGGGATGCCTCTAAAATGCAAATAGACACATCACCCATTCCTGAAAATGCACTAAGAAGATAATCAACAAGATTTCAAGTAACAGTAATAACTCTTTTATTAACTTTCTCAAACATGTCAAACAATTTAACATAAATAATAGTCACAAATAAAACATGGACATCTTTCAGAAATTTCTCCAATATACACTCTTTAAATGTTGGACAACACACTGTCCACACAAAAATTGGTTAAAACTTTATCCAATTCTGGGTATTGAAAACATGTCATCTTTGATAAGGCATTGCTCGAGAAAAGAAAATGACGAACTTAAGAAACATTTAAGTAGTGAATATCCTTTCACTGTGAAAAACAACAATTTTAAACAGAATCGTTGATAAGGCATTGTTGCAGAAAAGAAAATGAAAAAATATAGAAAAATTTCAGTCGTGATAATTATTTCACTGTGATCAAATATATTTCAACCATTTTTTAACTATTATACTCATTGACTTTTCTGTTCTTACTACATAGAAATCTTTGATAAACCATTGTTGCAGAAAAGAAAATAACAAACTATAGAAACATTGAACATGTTTAAGTCCTGAATATCCACTCACTATGATGAAATAATGTTTCTGAACGCTTTTCGTTTTTCATCAAATTGATTTTTTTTTTCCTCAATGTATAGATTTGTAGTAGCTCTATAAGATGATACCAAAGAAAAGTTGAAATTCCCATTAAAAAGTGATCTAAAATCGCAAAGAAAAATCACCTTTTTTTTCAAAAGGGGTTAGGTCCACATATAATTCTTTTGGAAAAGAATATTTACAAAAATATGAAGACAGGTGGATTTCTTTTATACACAAATTTATGTTCTCATGGTAGGGTATCACGAAAATTTAGTTTCGCATAAGAATATTGCAATATGGGCGAATCAAAAAAAAGAAAGATTTTCTTGGAGTGGACCAACCCCTTTTGCGAGCAAACAATTCTGAATAGCTCATTTGTCAAAAGGGGTTAGGTCCACTGTTCATAAATTTTTATTTTCTGTCTCAAAACCTCATAATTTTTAGTCTTTCTGATGAAAACAACGAAAATTTGAAATCCACATGAAAACGTGAATAAAAGTGGCAAAGAAATATCACCTTTTTAATCATAATAGATTTGATTCATTTTAGTTTAGTTGCAAAAGGGGTTAGGTCCACAATGATATTTTTTAAGGAATATATAGAAAAAATTGAAGAGAGGTAGATTTCTTTTATACCCCATTTTATGTTCACATGATAGGGTAGTACATCATGACAATTTAGTTTCTCATAAGAGTATTGCAATAAGTAAGAATAAAAAACGTGATTTTTCTCGGAATGGTAAAAAGTGGACCTAACCCAATTTGTAACTTAACTCTTCAAATATAAAAACGTAGAAACTCGTCTGTCATTACTATTCAAATCTTTGATTAGACATTGTCGGAGAAATGAAAATGACATACTATATACAAATTTAAGTCGTGAATACTCATTCACAATTTTCACTGTAATTATATAATTATTTATCACTTTAAAATAATAAACTCGACAACTTTTCTGTGCTTGATATATATATTGATCTTTGATAAGACATTGAATGATAAAGGAAAATGTCAAACTATATAGAATCATTCACGTCGTGATTGTCATGTCATTATTACTTAGCACTGTACTGAAAAAAAAATGTGAGCTTATTAAACATGTTAAATGCATTTTTTGCTGAAACGACAAACTATAGACAATTTAAGTCGTGAATACTCATTCACTATTTTCACTGTGATTATATAATTTTTTATCACTTTATAATAATAAACTTGACAACTTTTCTGTGCTTGATATAAATTGATCTTTGATAAGACATTGCATGGTAAAGGAAAATGACACACTATATAGAATCATTCACGTCGTGATTGTCATGTCATTATTACTTAGCACTGTTCTAAAAAAACCAAAATGTGAGCTTATTAAATATGTTAAATGTATGTTTTGCTGAAACGACAAAGTATAGACAAATTTAAGTCGTGAATACTCATTCACTATTTTCACTGTAATTATATAATTTTTTATCACTTTATAATAATAAACTTGACAACTTTTCTGTGCTTGATATATATTGATCTTTGATAAGACATTGCATGGTAAAGGAAAATGACACACTATATAGAATCATTCACGTCGTGATTGCCATGTCATTATTACTTAGCACTGTTCTAAAAAAAAATGTGAGCTTATTAAACATGTTAAATGTATGTTTTGCTGAAACGACAAAGTATAGACAAATTTAAGTCCTGAAAACTCATTCACCTTTTCACTGTAATTATATGATTTTTAGCACTTTAAATAATAAACTCGACAACTTTTCTCTGCTTGATATATATTGATCTTTGATAAGACACTGCATGATAAAGGAAAACGACAAACTATATAGAATCATTCACGTCGTAAATTTTTCATGTCATTATTACTTAACACTGTTCTAAAAAAATGTGAGCTTATCAAACATGTTAAATGTATGTTTTGCTGAAACGACAATTAAGTCGTGAATACTCCATTCACCTTTTTCACTGTAATTATATACTTTTTTAGCACTTTAAATAATAAACTCGACAACTTTTCTCTGCTTGATATATATTGATCTTTGATAAGACATTGCATAGTAAAGGAAAACGACAAACTCTATAGAATCATTCACGTCGTGATTGTCATGTAATTATTATTTAACACTGTTCTAAAAAAGTGAGCTTATTAAACATGTTAAATGTATGTTTTGCTGAAATGAACAGCGGCGTTCCACAATGAAATGAGATTCCTCTCTCCTCGTTCGAATTCCCTCCGAACTCGAGTTATCCTTCGCTCCAATTCCCTCCACTTTCTCCTTCTCCTGGGGAGCCGATCTCCTCTTTCCACCCGTTGAAGAAGGTTCAGGGTTCTGCTACCCTCATCTTTGATACGGCGTATCACACGCCAGATGTTTGGATGTGGAACAGCCAGACACTTGTTCCATCTGTTGTGAAAGGCCGTTTAAAGAAGAAAGAGTTGATTTCATGCCAGTAAAAGTCAACGAAACGTTTTGCAAAATCAACTCAATTCAAAATTAAAATATACCCAGTTAAAATGAAGGTGATTTTTTTCCTGGGGAACATTGGCGGTCACCCCCCCCCTAAGCTACGCCCCTGATACGTATGTATAAAAACTCTTACAAAAAATAACTTATTTACATGAGGTATCGGTAGGTCCATTAATGGATATAACTATTGGCATTGCTTTTAGAGTCAGGCAAACATTAATGACCAATGCATTTTGGTTTAAATCGGCGAGGCGAGCAAGGAAGGGAAGGGAAGTCAATTCTTTGCAATTCTTCTCTGATTCGGGGAGTTCCCGAATCCCAGCCGAATAGGTTCCGAATTCCCCGAATCCTTTCGAATCAGGCCATATTCAGGCAGAATCTGTCCGACTTTATTCGGGAGAATTTGGTTTGGGAGTTACCCTTGCCTCTTGTCGAGGCCCTGGCGGCTGCTTCCCGAGCGAAGCGAGGGATTTCCTAATTCGCTTCGCGAATTAGCCCTGATGAACGCAGCGAGGTGCGCTCTGCTTCGCTATATCCCTCACTTCGCTCGGCAGGGCCTCGACAAGAACCTAGAGTTACCCTGGCTTACAACATCTGATTTTTTTTGTCTACTCGTTTGCACCTTCCCTAAATGGTACAACTCCGCATCTTAAAAGGTCAAGTCCAACCCAGAAAAATGTTGAGTTGAAAAAATTGAAAAAATCAAACTAGCAAAACTCTGAAAATTTCATCAAAATCGGATGTAAAATAAGAAATTTTTGACACTTTAAGTTTTGCTTATTTTTCACAAATAACTGATATGCACAACTCAAATGAGACAGTCGATGACGTCCCTCACTCACTATTTCTTTGTTTTTATTGTTTGAATTATACATTTCATTTTTTAAATACAGATTTGACAATAAGGTCCAACTGGACTGAACCATATAATATAAAACAATGCTCATTCCATTTGTTCAGGGAGGAATTAATCGTTGTTTCACTTCAAAGTAAGGAGAAAATAAGAATATTTCATTTTCAATATAATGAAATACAAAAGAAATAGAGAGTGGATGACGTCATCAGTCTCCTCATTTGCATACCCACCAGGATGTGCATATAACTTTTTAGTGAAATTAAGCAAAACTTTAAAATTTCATAACTTTCCCATTTTACATCCGATTTTGATGAAATTTTCAGTGTAGTGCTTGTTGGATTTTTTGCTTTTTATTCAAATCAACTTTTCGTTGGGGTGGACTTGTCCTTTAAGGGTTGGAATTGATGGGTCTCTTCTGATGATGGACTTTACTTCCCGAAGAAAGGCAAATCTGTCAAGTCTTTCATTATCAGGGTGATGTGCGTGCTCTGGGAACTGGTTGCCGAGTACGATGACTTCACCATCTAGGTCAAAATCGTTGGTCTGTATTGGGACTCTACATGCTGGCACACTGCACCGCCAGTAGATTTTTGTTCCTGCAATAGTTTTATTTTTCTGGTATCTGTAGCCGTCACAGACTAGAACCATTCCGCGACGACGTTCCGCAGGAACGACGTGAGCTCGTAGATTTGCCATTTCATTAATTTAAGAGTAGAACATCTAACGAATAAGCGTGACCAAACCTGTGACAAGTTTACAAGTTGTTTTGCGTCTACTTGTTTTAATATCCCGCCAAATTTAATAAGTAGATTGATGCCCTCTATTGACGTTAGTTGTCAATTTGCACACGTTTGTGGATGTGCTTCCGTTGCAATCGGCCCACCAATAATAGCTCCTTTTTTGTCTTGTAAGCCGCCTTTTGTAGGTCACATGTCCTTTCCCCCCGCAGAAAACGGCAATTTTATTTTACCTAGGTCTCCGTTTTTCTAATATTTAGTCAACATTATCTATTTCATGTTTCACACACCACTCAGTTTTATAATTCAACTCTTGATTTAGCAATAAATCGTGTTTAAAGAACTGAATTGGCCCTCTCTAAAGTTCTCTATATATGGAACCTCATGCGTTCTTATGTGGGCCTATTAATGTGTCACCAAATATTATCGCCCGCCATTTCATCCGATAGAATTTTTATTTTTTGTCGATGTTGTTTCTTCGAGAACCACACGTAGTTCGAACAAATCGCTTTTGAGATTTCCAAAGTGTTGTACGAACTTTAAAAAAAAAAAAAAAATCTTTCCTGTTTCTAGGCTCTTTCAATTGAAACCAACTGCGTGACCATGTAAGGTTTTCAAAATTTGTTCACCCTTTCAAATACCAACTTAAACACATATAGACAAATCACATCGTTCATTTTAATCAGTATGAACTTGCTATAACACTTATTATCATTCAATATTCCATTGTCAGCGCCGTTCCTAAAAATACGCTTAATCTCGATTCCTATTCCTTTCTTGTCCTTTTGTTATTCCCCTACGCTTCATCCCATATATTTAAAGAATTTTGAACAGTATGTCGTGTGTGTTTTTTTTATCTCGATATATATATCAGTGATTAAATGAACAAATGATGTGGTATGTCTTCTGCTTGGTTTTTTATTCCAAAATTAAACTTATTAGTACTGTTTAATGCATCGCCTTTTGTTTTAACAATTATTCATCTTTTTAAATGTTTTTTTTATGAAAGAGCCCTGAGGAAGACCAGCTTTTAATGTTTGTATTTTGCATATTTATATGATGTATCTTGCCATTTGTATATCGTAACATATTCTCGTATGTTTACTTTTTATTTGTTCTTTTTTTGTATCTCATTATGTCCTGTTACTTTGTTTTTCATATATTGTAT
Source organism: Lytechinus pictus (assembly GCF_037042905.1). NCBI lineage: Eukaryota > Metazoa > Echinodermata > Echinoidea > Temnopleuroida > Toxopneustidae > Lytechinus > Lytechinus pictus. The sequence goes on along the minus strand of NC_087256.1, from coordinate 10,159,098 downwards.
TTTTTTGTTGATCAGGCCGTCCTGTTTAAATATTGAAGATTGAATGATTAAATTAAAAAAAGGATCCCCTGAATGCATATTTGTCTTCATTTTCAACGACTCTGCGTATGGAGTATCGATATGCATAGATTAGTGAATACAAGTGTGTGTGTGTGGGGAGGGGGCCGGGGGCGACGTGAGGCCGTAGATCTGCCATTTTATTTACTTATGAATAGAACATCTAACAATTAGGCGTGACCGATCCTGTGACAAGTTTTGTAGTTGTTTTACATCCCTTGTTTTGTTTCTCGTTGTCCCTGCTACGAAGGGCATTTTTTTATATGGTGCACTTGCACCATTGGGATGGTTTATCTGTGGTGCTGACCCCCTAAAAACGGATGGATGCAGAATTTTCAAAGAAGGAGGGGGGGGGCTAAGGCAAATCTGTACAGCCCCTCCCCCGCTCATTGAATCTCGCTCTGCTGATGAAAGAAGGGGATGGGATGGTAACTCATGTTCATCGTTTTTCTTTGGCGAAAAGAGGCATTTCCAGAAGACTGATCATGTGTAAAATATGCAAGAATTGCACTGAAAACCTACCCTGCCTTATAACTCTCACAGGTGTACTCTATACCCCCATACTACGTAGCTCTCTTTAGAAAAAGTAATGTTGATAAAAAATGAAACGTGTAGTAAAATAATACGACATGATTATGTCCCGCAGAATACCGTCAGTGGTGGTTAATTGCTGCTTGTCAAGCAGTAGATGGCAAGTTCGAATCTCACTGATTCCATTTGTTTTTTACTTGTGATTTCCATTACAGAGCCAGCTTGCGATCTTAAACACATGGGATTGATGCAAAAAAATTGTTTACAAATAACAATTTCCTTTTATTAAAGCCTCTTTATTTACTAAGATATACAATAATAGTAATATACATGTATATACAATAATAATTTTACTCAAAGTAGATAATAATCCATTACTTTTTGTTATTATCATTACATCATCACCATTGACGTCGTCATCATCAAAATGTCGACCTGCCCGCACCCCCCTCCCCGACATCTTCCCCTACGCGTTACAGAATGCTGGAATGAAGTCATAAATATAACTAATGTGATATTATATTTAGAGATAGGGGCGCAGGCAGGGTCCTGTATGGGGAATGGATGTACAGACGGCGTACACGTCAAAAGGGGAAGAGAGGGCAGTTGCCCTAAAGATGAATGGGGAGAGGCAAACATTTGCCCCCCTCAAAACCCAAAATTTGGAGGTAAAAAGTTTATCATTTTCACAATAATTATTATTATTATTGTTCATCATCATGTGTCGTGTGGTCCAGTGGCTAGAGAATTGGACTCAAAATCGCAAGGTTGTCGGTTAGAATCCACACTCTGCCATTGTCTCCACTTTGATAAAAAATACCCGAGAGTAATATATGTCGTCTATAACTTCAGCCACTGTGACTGATTAACCTAGACGTAATTTTTTTCATACGTAATTGGTTATATACAAGCAAAAAAAAATGTCCTATCGAGTTCCTACAGGGGTTACCATAAACAGAAACAGAATTATCATCTTTTTTATGATTAATTTCGACATCGTCGTAGTCATCATCGTCGTTTTCGTCGTAATCAACGGTCGTATGATTATAACGAGTTAAACATTAATATCGTTCACAAAAGAAAAAGTGGCAAATTCTGCATCCTCAAAATTTCACACTGCAAGATTCCTATTTGGGTGCCACTTTACCACCCCTGACAAATTATAGAGAGAATTGGCAGTTCGAGGGATGTAGAAATGGGTAATTTTTCGAACACGCTGGCATTCTGACTTAATTTTCATGAGGTTGGAGCTTTACCACAAGTTCGACATTCAAAAAGCTGTGCCCTATGAGATTACAAAGAGTTTTCGCATTTACTACGGGGAAACTCTCTACAACGAATCGATTCTTCCATTATTTATTCTTTGAAGTAGTTATTCTATTCATGTATTCCATGAAGTTCTCAAAACATTCCTTTTCAAGTCTGATCGTCAAAACTTATCAACTGGCACTACGCGCATTTTCATTAACATGTAAAGGACGGCTTCTATATTAATTTTTACAAACTATTTAAAATCCCTCTTTATGACAGTTCATCAAAAATGTTAGCTCGCACTTTTCGCTCGAAGTAATTAGTTCCATACGCGTCTTGTTAATGACCATCATGAAATTAAAAAAAAAAAAAGAAGAAGCTCGCTCCTCATCAGTTTTTATTTGGTATAAGGTATTCGTCCAGTTCTTGGTAACAAAACATGCATGTCCACTTTTAAGGTTGGAATATCACACATTTTTGTTTCGCGTTTTGCGCTCGCACTAATTATTGCTCATTAAGGTAGTCATTCTGATCCTGGTGAAATAAAATTCCCAGAATGTCCAGTTTCATGGATAGAATATCACAAATTTTCACCTCGAGCTTCGTGCTTGCATTTATCGATTGGTGAGATATGTAGGCCTAGCACATATCCCATTCATGAGTCACCAAATGCAAAAGGTTCCTCTCCTGGTCAGTATATGAAAAATTTCAGCTCGCGCTTCGCGCTCGCGTTTGATTCTTTAGTTAAATTCACATCCTTTTTTCATGATTACGAAATAAAATCGGAACGTTTACTTTTTATGTGGGGCGTTTTAGCCCAGTGGATAAGTCTTCCGACTTTAAGGCAGAGGGTCGTAGGTTCGAATCCAAGTCATGGCATTATTTCCTTCAGCAAGAAATTTATTCACACTGTGCTGCACTCAACCCAGGTGAGGTGAATGGGTATCCGGTAGAAATTCGTTAATGCCTTCCTTTGGGCGCCTAGGCAGCCCAGCTAAAGCCGGAATAATAATAATAGCTGGGAGAACAGTTTTCAGAACTGAAGTGGCTTCCCTGGGTAAATAATATCCATATCATTATTATCATTTTAGGCCTACATGAAATTTCCAAAAGTTTGAGCACGTGATCCGCTCGCAACATCTCAGAAGGATGCCCTTTTAACAGTAATTGACCAAAAAGGTGAATTTTACATCTTCAGATTTGATTTTTTTCCCCAAACCGCTTGCACGCTACGCTCGCAGAAATGAAACGTAAATATATAACGTATCAATCAGAGATCACTTAAAAAATATTGCTCAACTTAATTACTACAAAACACACAACCTCTTTACACAGATGATAATCTTATGGCGAAAATATCCGTTTGCACCAAAATGCCCCTATTGGCCCCTTTTTTGGCTTTGCACCCCCCCCCCAAAAAAAAAAGGAAAATACGTTCCGCCGCCACTGGTTGAAACACTCATCGTCTTCATGGCTAACTGCAAAAAGTTCTTAAAATGTCCCCTTTAGATCAGGTCAGAGCTTATATTTAAAATTTCTGTTCGCGCTTCTTGCTAGCAGTTATTATCTAGTTACATAGGCATCTCGTTTTGAAGATCACAAACATATTGCCCATCATGTAAAAAAAAATATAGCTCGCGCTCGCATTATTTAAAAAGGGTTTATCATGTTATTACATATTTACTTTATTTTATCAGTATAAAGCTAATTATTAACTGTTAGGGCTACCCTTTCAAAGAAACAAACAAAAATCAACTTTAAGCTGCCGATCGAGGAAAATATGGCTGAAAAAAAAAATGCCCCCTCTATTTGACAAAAGTTGGATCCGCTGGGAGGGAGGTAGGGGGCACTTGTACCCCCAAAATTAAATAAAAAAACAGGGAAATGCATATTTTTCCAAAATGGGAAAGTTTCTTTTTCAAAAATAAATATGCTGTTTTTCATGTTTTTCGAAATAAAATACTCTTTTTAAAGTATACAAGTTAATAAATTAAGAGGCTTTTTATAGGAGGAAACTATAATTTGTTAACAAATTTTCGGCATTACTCCTATTTGTTTCAGATCAGTATGCTCGATCTGTAAATGAAAATCATAAGATCAGTATGCTCGATCTGTAATGAAATGATCTTATGATTTTCATTACAGATCGAGCATACTGATCTTATGATTTTTATTTACAGATCGAGCATACTGATCTGAAACAAATAGGAGTAATGCCGAAAATTTGTTAACAAATTATACAAGTTAAGTTTTCAGGCTGGAATATTGCAAATTTTCAGCTTGCGCTTCGCACTCTCAATTATTCGATTGGAGAAATATGTATCCTAAAGAGGTCACTAAATGCTTTCTTTAACAGGTTCCTTTTCTGGTCAGTATGTTTAAGCTCGCGTTTTGCGCTCGTGTTAATTCTTTAGTTAGATGCACATCTTGACAGCAGAAATCTGCTCGGATTTTTAAAAACTTATTTTCATTTTTTATTGAAATACCATTAAGTTTTAGCTTGTGATTCCACTCGCAACACCTCGCAATAATGCCATTTTAAGAATATTTGACCCCTAAAACGAGTTTTACAACTTCACCTTTAATTTTTTTTTACCAAGCCGCTCGCTCATTATACTTTCTCCCGAAAAATAAAGCCTAAATATACATTTTGCCATAATAAGAAGTCACTTCAAAAAAGTTTTTCTCTACTTAATCACTATCAAACACACAATGACTTCAAGCAGATGATAATCTTAAGGTGAAAATATCACCAAAGTGCCCATTTTGACGTATGAGTTTCATTTTTTGGCTTTACCCCCCAAACGAAAATTCGTTCGGCCGCCCTTGCCTTCCCATCCTCATAGCAATTGAACGGCAACAGTGTCCCCCGCCCCCCCCCCCCTTGCCTCTGCCTCTGCTTTCCCGGTTTTCATTTTTCGGATTAACGAACCTTATTTTGTTTTCGGATTAACGAACCTTATTTCGTTTTCGGATTAACGAACCTTCGGAAAAAAGAACCTTATTTCGTTTTCGGATTATCGAACCTTCGGAACAACGAACCTTATTTCGTTTTTGGATTAACGAACCTTCGGAACAACGAACCTTATTTCGTTTTCGGATTAACGAACCTTCGGGAAAACGAACCTTATTTCGTTTTCGGATTATCGAACCTTCGGAACAACGAACCTTATTTCGTTTTCGGACTATCGAACCTTCGGAATAACGAACCGTCGGAATAACGCCACAAATGTTCGGATTAACGAACCCTTTTTCGTTTTCGGATTAACGAACATCGAGGTATAGGCAATTTACGTGTTTCGGAATTACGAACCTTCGGAATAAAGAACCTTCGGAATTACGAAGCTTCAGAATTACGAAGTGTAACCAATTTCAACATCCCACAGTGTGGTTTCTGAGGACAAGGTGATACCATAAGCTTGTTGTACATTGGATAATAGACCGAAAGCTTGAGTCTCTGTTCCGCTGGACTAAGTTACATCTTGTTTCACTACACCTCCTCCATAGACTGAAGTCTATAATAATAATAATAATAATAGCCAATTTTTATAAAGCGCTTTTCCCTGAATGGCTCAAAGCGCGTTACAGCATATTATTACCCCGGTCATTGGATTCATTTCAATCCCGCACGAAAAGTGCACAATATCCACTCCCTGGGGAGCATTCCTTGCATTCATCGCAACCTCATTATGGCGCTGGCAAAATCAAACATACAATATCTTTCGCATCCTACCGGGTACCCATTTAGCACCTGGGTCGAGAGTGGCAAAGTGTGGATTAACGCCTTGCCAAAGGACGCTAGACCGCGGTGGGATTCGAACACACGACCCTATGTTTACAAGGCGAGAGTCAGAACCACTACACCACGGCTCTTCCACAAGTCTATCTTGCACACTGTACTACAGGGAACCTTTGTAAAACCGCAAAAATTGATTCTTGATTTTACCGTTACATACAACATTTTTCATCAAAATATAGATCTAGGTCTATATGAAGTTCGGAAAGTAATCAGAATGTGGTATTCAACACAACTTCGGTGCAATTTTAATACAAATTAAGAATTAATAAAATTCACATCCCCCCATTTGACGGATTTTATACTAAGCCTATCTATATGGAGCATAGCCATAGGTTCCTCACACTGTGCATGATGGCTAGCCGTCTGTGTAGGAGGAGAATTTTTTTTTTAATGTTTAAAAACTCCTCCAAACAGATATTTCAGCTGGGTAAATGCCTTGAACACTGGATGGACCACTTGCACTCTGCAACCACCCTGTCTGTGGTGAGTCTAGATCTATGCATCACACAAATATTACAATACACACTCAAAAGTCTTGAGTGTGTAGTAATATTACTAAGGTTATAACAGTAGATCTAACGTTAGGCCTAATACTAGTATATCACTTCCACTCTGCAGCCACCCTGTCTGTGGTGAATCTATGCATCATACAACACACACACACAAAGTCTTTAAAATACCACTTTTGTGGCAATAAACAAATCAGTTCCCATTCAGTTATGATTTGTTTTCAATCTAGACTTGCGAGTCATTTATTTTTATTCACCAGAGCGCTCAAAAACTTTAATTTTGAACATATTTTTGTGACGACCTCTATTGGTGGAAAATTGAGATTGATTGCAATCTCCATCTCCACAGACTCTTTTTAATTCAGAAAAAAATGATTAAAATAATTCAATCTACATTAGAGCCTAGTTATATGATGAATAACTAGATTTATATAAGAAACTGACAGTGTAAAAACAATCAAGCATTTATCCCCCAAAACAAGAGAAAATAAGCCAAACATTACCCATCTTATTTCACCACACAGGGGTTACTAACTCGGGACAAGGTTATGTTATATTGTAACACTCCACACTCTCAAATCTCGCCAAATCAATCTTCTCCGTGTGCACCAATGTAGCTCTCACTGAACTCACGTATACGTCAATCACACACAATTGATTCACGCTAAAATAAGAATCCTTCTGTGATCGGTTTTCATTCACATTAACACAATTTTAATATTGAGTAAGTATTCAACAATCCAACCATGAACAATAATGATTGATTATATAGGTCAATTTACCAATTAATCTGGATTACAGTTCTTGTATCTCTCCCGATCTTCTATCTATCTTCCGTTCTCTTCGTCTTCATCTCCTTTTTTCTGCGCCCTCTACGTTAGAACCTTCAGGCGCTACACTACCCTCTTCTTAGAATGAAACGTCCTCATTTCGAATTAAAACATAACCAAGGTTCAATATTTGCAAAACACATCTAGAGCAAGGTTATATTTACATTTTTAAAAAACAACAACAAAGTTCGCTTTACTATATGCTATCCAAGTTCTGGGATCCGGCTAGGCTCAATTCCACTCTTCAGTCTCCACCCTTAACAGCCGGCCATCGGGAAAAACAACAGTCTCGGTTACTTGACGATAATGACGTTCCTCTTTTCTTCTCCCTTCGCTGTACAGACGCCTTTCTCGCGACCCCGTTCTTGGCCTCGTCTACCACAAAGGATACGGAGGGACCTGTGTACCCCTCTCCAGCTGACAGCTCCTGGTCGGACTGTGGATTCAAGGAGAGCGGGGTCTCTGAGCGGGCTCTCTTTTTGTCTTTCTGTTTTCCTTGCTGGGTTCCCTCTGGTGCCGGCACAATCATGCTTTTCACAGCGCGAACTGGTGTAGGTCTTTCGGGGGATGTGTGTCGATCACGTTCCGGCCTACGACTCTCTCCATGGACATTGCGGAAGTGCCTTTCCACATCATATCTCCGATTGCTGGTATATGAGCATTTCTGGCAGTTGTGCTGTCTTGGAGGGTGTGAACGCTCTGCGTGGTCTTTCAAGTCCTCAACTGTCTTGAACTGACGATGACACTGAGTACATCCCATCCACAGTTCCCTGTTTGTTCCAGGCATGATTATTGATGTCTGTCAACTGCAGAGGGGAGAATGGAGATAAAATTTATTAAAAAAAACTTAATCAAGATATTGAAGTGGCATATATATACAGATCTGACAGGTAAAAAATTTCAATAAAAACGCAATGGCGTCTTTCGTAGCCGTTTACTACGGCGTGGTAGCATCTGGTTGCCGGTTCTCTGCCCCTTCGCACAATGTGGTTCCTAGTCAAGTGTGGATGTTTCTTTGCTATTGGATGTAGCAGCCACTTCTGAGTAGAGTCGCTTCTTCCTTCTTGTGCCCGCCTCTGCAGTACGATCTGTATCTGTTGGACAGTCATGCTCTTTGCTAGAAATGTCTACTCTAGCTCCGGTTTCCACAGGACTTTCTTCCTGTGATTGAGAATCCTGCTGTGTCTGCAGGTGTTCCTCAGGGGATACGTCGACTGTGGCTGAAGATGAAGACTTGTCATTGATATTCTTCAAAGCCCAGTTCGGCACGGGGGCTCCAACATACGTCTTTAAGCGGTTGAAATGAACAACCTTTGGCTTTGATTTAGACGTTTCCTGAATCCGATAGGTCACATCACTAAGAGCATCAATGACATAGAATGGGCCAGTCAAACTCCTCTGTAGACTGCCCACGTGAGAAATGGGCAAACACAAAGCGTATTATTTCAATTAAACATATGAAATAACCAATTTTCTATTCGTAATACTTGTAACAATTTTATTTTTTAACTTTAAAAACGGATGAATACTAAACACATTATTTTTACGTTAAAACGATTCAATAACTAACTTTTTCTCTATCAACAATCGCTTTTTAACAATGAAATGGAATAATACAAAACGTTTTGTGTAAAAGCAATCATTTATCACCACTGTTTTAAAACTTGTTTTCAATCTTTTATACAACTACACTGTCTATGTGAGAAATAGGCAAACACGAAATGCTTTGTTTCACATAAATATAGAATATCCAACTTCCTAATTGTACAACTTATAACATTTTGTTTCCATTTACAAAACTCATGAACATAAAACACGGATGAAGAAAGTAACATCATTTTCACATTCAAAAAATTAAATAACCAACATTACTATTGTCAACTTCTTAACAATTAATAGATGCGTAAAACTCGCCACCGCGTCCTCATTATTTGAAAGCTTAAAGGTCAAGTCCACCCCCAGAAAAATGTTGATTAGAATCAATATAGAAAAATCTAACGAGCATAACGTTGAAAATTTCATCGAAATCGGTTGTAAAATAAGAAAGTTATGACATTTTAAAGTTTTGCTTATTTTTCTCAAAACAGTTATATGCACAACTCAGTGATATGCAAACGCGAGAGTCGATGATGTCCATCACTCACTATTTCTTTTGTTTTCTATTGTTTGAATTATACAATATTTTAATTTTAACAGAATTGACAATAATGTAAAAATTGACTGAACCACATAATATTAAACAATGTTAATTCCACATATTCAGGGAGGAATAAAACTCAATTTCACATGACAAGGGGGATAAAATTTGAATATTTCATATTTCATATAATAAAATACAAAAGAAATAGTGAGTGAGTGATGTCATCAGTCCCCTCATTTGCATACCGACCAGGATGTGAATATAACTGTTTTGTGTAATTAAGTGAAACTTTAAAATGTCATAACTTTCTTATTTTATATCCGATTTTGATGAAATTTTCAGTGTTATGCTAGTTGGATTTTTGTCTTTTTATTAAAATCAACTTGTTGTTGGGGTGGACTTGTCCTTTAACAATGAAATATGCATTAAAAACCAAAACTGTCCTTGTGCATCTTTCTATAGCGTCACTCCCAATCTTGATCAAGACTGATTCTCACCGGCACCAGACATAGTAGGAGTATTTAAATCCCTGGGTGTCATCTGGCCCGAGGTCGAAGATGCCATCTGACCTGAGGTTGAAGATGTCTCCAATAATGTAGATAAGCCAGAGATGTTAGCCATATCTCCGAGGTCCCGCTCAGAGGTTGTGGGGAGCACTTTGTGGGCACTGCAGATGATATCAGACACGCTCTGCTGCTGCTTGGGGTGGTGCTGTTGATGCTGCTGCTGATTTCGATGTTGATGATTGGGGTGCTGGTGTTGCTGATGCTGCTGCTGTGGGTATTGATGTGGCTGCAGTTGGGTGTAATGCAGATGCTGGGAGAGCTGCGGTGGACCCGGAGGAGGCGGCGGGATCTGGTTGGTCATGCTGGATCTGTACCTCTCCATGTAACCGCAGTCCTGGGATTGCCATAGCGACGCAGTTGGTGGTTTGGTGCTCTTCCACAGGTCTGGGGCCGGCTGCCACTGCTCCACGGGCTTGGGAGAGGACGAGAAGGGGGTGCAGAGCTGGGTTGGAAGGAGCTGAAACGTGATGGTGTGACTTGTGGAGGCTCTTCCTCGTCGCTATCTTCCATAGCATCTTCTAGGATCCTGCTGATTGCCGTGCGCACCTTTTTTAATTTTCGTCCCGACAAGTTCAACAGTGTCCCCTTCACTTAGTTCCCAAAGACTTCTGTAGGTGTCTGTGGTCGCATTGCCTGCTGCAACTGGATCATCTGATGGCCAGACTCCTGCAGACGCTACTGTAATGTGGCCAGGACTGTGTCTTCCATCTTCGTGCTCTTTCTCTTTCTACCAGCATTATGGGAAGATTTAGGAGCCTGTTCCTCATCTTCGTGCACCTCCGTGCCGACCAGGGCGCACTCAGTTTCAGCAGCCGAGAGATCTCCAGTTTGCATTAATTGTATCCTTCACCTGTAAGTACAAAACAAAAATACATACCATGATTTACAAACAATATTTTGTTAACATTCCTAAGGCTAAATTGACTACAAAGTTTGGTATAAAAACATTCGACCTAGATACACTTTTGAACTATTAAATGGTAACATCATAAGTTAAATAACATTAAACAATATGAAAAGTTCAAAAATATGTACTTACACTGCTAGGTGGCTCTGGTCTGTGGTACACGATCTTTTGAAGAAAGTGGAACTTCTTCAATGTCCAGAGCTCCCTCTCTGTAAATACCCGTTGCCCGGACCCAGACTTGGGTATCTTTTCTAGTCGCGTGAAGTTGTCCCTCATGCCCCTGAACCAACCTTGCAGATGAGATACCTCCTAGGACATGGTTTCCGGCTTTCCGCCTGCTTCTGCCACGCAGCATTCTTCAGATCTGGCCTCCTGTAGTTCATAACTTTCTTGTTCCATAGCATCTCGTATTCCTCCAGGAAGGCGACCATCAATTCCTCCTCCTCATCGGACAGCTTGTTGGCCCTTTTTTCCCTCTTACCTTTCTTTGGGAGGATCTCTGCGACTGACGACACATGCGATGCCAGTGATACATGGCTGTCTACGGACCCAGTATGCGAATGAGTGGGGGAGCGTTGAGGGGATGAGGAAGGAAAGGATTGAGCATCCACCACGTCACCATGCTCAACGGCAACATCAGGGTCCGGACTGGGCTGGCGATGGTCCAGGTTGGGAGTAAGCTCATGGTCTTGGCTTGGCTGCTGAGTGTCCGGATTGGGGTTGGGAAGCTCCTTGCTGCTTCTGCGGCCTCCACGACCTCTTCTTTACGGCGACCACCAGTAATTGTCTTTGTTGCCAAGATGCAAAGATGAAAAATTTGGTTGTAGGCCTACACTTATCACTACACGAGGTTCATTTTAGTTTTGCAGCCAGTCACGTGACTGGGAGTTTTCGGTCTCGGGCTGCGTGTTGAACGCGCAGTGCATGCGCTAGCCCTAAGACCTTATAATAGCCATTTGTTCAACACGCTCGCAATACGTGATGCATTCGTTGGGAGGTTTTGTATATGCGCTCTGTGTACGGTCAATATGCGCCCAGTATACGCGCAGCGCGTTAGCAATATGTTATGTATTCGATGCAAGTTCGCTAGCCTTTCACAAATTCTGACAGGAGTTGAGCGCACAACGACGCACTGGTCCTATTTTCCAATTTTCAATGCGCGGGTCGTGCGTCGGGCTCGGTCGGGCTATATGTGACCGGGCCTTTACGTACGAGGCTGAAATACCTCTTATCTAGATCTACCTAGACCCACATTTTTAATTTTAGACCGGATTATAGAAATAATTGTGATGAAATTACATTAAAGGAGAAATATATTAATTAGGAATATGGCCTTATTATATATCAGTGGAAAGGTCATGATGTGGGGGTTATCATTTCGTCATTCAAAAATAACGAAAGTAATACATGAGGTGGAAATCGCCAATTAAAAAGCGCTAAAATGCCTCTCCGAAATACGCCTCTCATCGGTCTCTGAATTGACTCGAATTTGATGACGTGTATGAGTGTACGAGAGACGTGATTGGCTCTCCCACGTCAAGCTCCACTTGCATGCAAAACCTGTTGCGAGGGTACGTTTTCTCCACACTGTCACTGAATACTTCGATCACGAAATGAAAGAAAACCCAGAAGTTTATCTAGATTTTGGATTTTCAAATTGATGATTTTGAAGATGAAGAGAATGATGATGAAGTTTTTAGCTCTAGTGACGTGGATGGAGGTAAATTAGGGGAATTACGTCTATGATGATGAGTCGGACAATTCAACCTGCATGCCGATTCGCTACCAACTCATGCAGCTGCTAGTGCTAGCTGCACGTAGGCCTACCGCGGGCCAAAATAAATCCATGAAAATTCTAGCCTGACCATCCATACAGAGTCTCTTCCCTCTGTCAAGGCTCTAAAGAAGGAAAATAATGATAGAATTGTACTTACAAACAAGTGAATATATATCCGAATCTGAAGGCAAATCAACTCAACGAATAGCAGCAGACGATATTCACCGACGATAAACTTCATGTGGCCGTGGCTGGGATAAATTGTCACTCGTTCTGTTAGATATAATTTCTGTCTCATTATTTTGACAAAATTACGAAACTCGGGGAATTATTTATCTATATAAAAATATAGTAACACCTCGTACTATTTTTAAATTATGATAAAACCTTTTTTGAAGCAAAAAGTTGAGGTAAAATAGAATTAGATGTAAAAGATCATCCCCAACATGCGTAGCTCGTATGTGATTGTAAACAAACCTTCAAACACACATTGCTTGCTCGCCTTGACTGAGAGAGTAGATGCACGTGTTGCACAGCTCTCAATCGGCATTTTGGATTTCGTGATCGAAGTATTCAGTGACAGTGTGGAGAAAACGTACCCTCGCAACAGGTTTTGCATGCAAGTGGAGCTTGACGTGGGAGAGCCAATCACGTCTCTCGTACACTTATACACGTCATAAAAAACCCAATTTCGCGGACGTAATTGAGCGTGTTTGAAGCATTCAGAGAGAGAACTTTAAACTATCAATTAAGTGAGTTTCATCGGTCTCCATGATAAATGATATACACCATCGTGTTCTTCTTATTTTCCCCTTTAATTTGATACATAATTCTTCATTTTTATGATTTTCAATATATTTCTACTTTAAAAATCACACCAATATATATATTTAAACATTTCACCAAAGCAGATATTTATAGAATATATTTACTACATTCGAACCTTCTGACGAATACGGAACCAAACGGCGGCTTTCCGTCCGTCTTTTGGATCTGGCAGCCCCGATCTGCTAGCCGTTTTAGACTGGCGGGCACCAGTCCAAATTTTCTACCACACCGGCTCCCGCGCTAGCTGCGCATGTGACAAATTTGGGGAAGTTGAACCAGTGCAGATTAAAATATGCCCAATTTGTGCTTTCTCGTAAATGTTTACTCAGTATGTATGATTTGCCTTTGGAGAATAATTATTTACCGAGTTGAAGGTTAAAATATGCCCAAATTGTAGTTCTGCGTAAAAACCAAGTATTCACCCAGTATATATTATGCATATGATTGTAGGAATTTGGGGAACTCCCAGTTGCAGGTTTAATTTTTATTAAATGAAGGTTGGGTCATCGCTTAACATTGTAGTTGCATGACCGATTTAAAAAAAATATTAAGTTGAGCTGTCTGATCTGTGAAATTTCATTTTGGATTTACCAAGCCTGTCTAGGTTAAAATATGCCCATCCTGCGTCTGATGTTTACCCAGTACGTGGGCATAATGCATAATAATGGGGAACATTTCCCAGTTTAGGTTAAAGTGTGCCCAAGTTTATTGTGGTTCCTCGTAAATGTTTACCCGCAATGCAGGGATTTGGAATTTACCCAGTTAATGTAGGTATGCCACTTTTTTTTTGGTTACGCGCCTAATTTACCGATGCATTTGGGGAAAGTTTCCTAGTTGTAGGTTAAAATATGCCCAACTTGCATTGGTTATGTGTAAAAATTAATGTTTATCCAGTGTGTAGGCATAATTTCCTCTCTTTTATGTTTGGTATGAGCATGTAGTAAAAAGTTGCCCAGCCTCGTTGCTCATTATGCAGGCATATTGACTATCATGTAGAACTCTTTATAATGTATTATTTTTCTACATTTGATTTATCTCGCTTCATTGCGTTAGGAGTTTTTAATCCTTGATTATTTTCTTCTGTGAACCTATATGTCTACAAGCTTTGCTTTTTAATAGGTTCCTCATATTTCACGATATTGTATTTTTTTGTAAAACACGTACAACTATGTATTTTTTGTCATCTTCTCATAATTATGTTCAAGATGTATGTTTTGTGGAATGTGAAACAATAAATCAAATCAAATCAAATATTAAATCCCCGCATAAATTTTTTGCCACATGCTGGGTAAATGCATGCAGTAAAAAGTTGTGATTTAACCAACCTATGCCCAATTTTCATTTACACAGTGTACTTTGCCCAACATTTTTAAGAATGATATGCATTTAGTAAAAAGTTGGGGAAGTTTTACCCAATTGTAGGGCCAAGTTATGCCCAATGTTTATTTACCCAGCGCTTTTGCCCATTATGTAGGCATATATCTTTTGACACATGCTGTGTAAATGTATGTAGTAAAAAGTTGGGAAAGATTTAACCAACCTATGCCCAATTTTCATTTACCCAACATTTTTAAGAGTGTAAGGAAGCGAATAGGTCTAGGCCGAGGTCTTCATAACCTCCGCACAACGTAGGTTTCACCGGCGCTAGTTTATTTTCGCACTGGACGATGATAGCGAACTGAATTTAGCTCAATTTTAGTCAACATTTTATTGACCTCTATCTCATCATCCATAACCTGAACTTCAGTTAGTCAGTAGTTTTTGCTTTAGTCCTGATTCGAATTTTTAATTTTTTCTCCTGCAAAATAGGCTTTCGTTATTCTCAATACTGCATGGTGAGCCTGGCAACGAAATCAGCTTCAGATGCTTGCAAATCCATAATTATAATTAGCGTGAAATTCAGCAATATCTTTTCTCATTACATTCAAATTAATATTCAGTTAGTCTAGCTTCTCCATATTTTTGTCCATGGATTTCACAAATTCTGAATTGCTTGCCGTGTCTGTAGGCACCATGTTGACATTAACTGATCTCACCTAATCTTCTCACGGTTTTTTCAGTCAATTCAGTGGAAGGTTTGCCCGACGTTGCGCTGCATCGTGATTAAGATGGTATGGCTTTGAAGCTGCTGAAGAAGTTTAATTGACTTTAAATAAATATCCTACCTACAGTAAATAATGGTCCCATGTTTCTTGCTCCTGATAAAGTTACTTGATGAAATACGATATCATTCTCCAGTCCAGAGAAAGGGGGTAATAATTATTCTCACTCTAGGTATGCAGTCTTCTCCATTAAATTCATAGGCCTCTACACTCCAAAACCCTGAGTAAAATTTTTACCCAATATTGGGTAGAAAGGGCACATGCATGGTTGCTGGGTTTTTTTTCTATCCCATATTGCGCTTTTTCAACGCAACATTGCATACAAATAATTTACAAAATATTTTACCCAACCAACATGCATGTCCCATTTTACCCAATATTGGGTAAACCTTGTTTTAGAGTGTATAGAGGCCTCTGAATTTTGTTGTGATAGCGCCATCTCGTGACAATTCAGCATGAAGTCAATAGATTCCACGATACTTCTTCCTGATAAATGAAGAAAATGGACAGCTTTCAAAGATTGTATTGGTGTCAATGCAATATAGACTCTTGTCACAAACACCAAAATTAAAGTAAAGCTTATCAAATGTTGACTTCATTCGGTGTTAAGTTATGTTTTTACAGTGTTTACACTTAAAAAGTTATAGGCTATAACAACGATAATCGTATTAATTTATATAAACCCAGGCTAAGGGGAAGGGGGCAGCAACATCGGCAGCTGTCTATATTTAATAACAATAATAGTCTTAGGTTGGTATAGCAGTAGAAAGTATGAATCTTATGCTTCCATCATTAAAATGGGAAAAATGTTTACCAATACATGAATAATATTTATTTGGAAAAAAATTTGATGAAAGGTGTTAAGAGAAGTAGATGTTCATAATTACACTTACTTTTATCGGGGTAGCCATCAAATTCATATGAGGCTTTTATGTTATTAGTATTAATATTATAGTGTAATTAAGAATCTGATCCATGTTAAAACGTCCCTTCGGTTTGTTGCATTCCTTTTGAAATTATGTAACGATTGCTTTTTAGTATTTCGTAATGATTTTTGTGAAAAAAATATTGAACGAACTTGAAATCGTGTTAATAGTTATCTTGCATCCTTATTTGGTATTCGTAAGATGTAAGATGCGAGTGTATGTATGCTATTAATGTTCCTCGCCATGTTCCTCCCACACAAGTCTTTTTCCTTTGTTGTTTACTCTTTCATTCAATTGAAAATCATCCGCTAGCTCATATGCTGTTTACAATATTATTCAATGACGTGAATAACGAGAAAACATCTTATTACCTAACCTGTTTTTTATCATTATTCTCGAAATATCCAAGTATGCATTCTGTTTACAAGTACACGTAAATCAAACACTTGTTGCGATTGAATTGAATACAGGGGCGACACCGAGAAAAGAGTATTTTTTAAAAGTATTTTGAAAGTGGGTAGGACAATATTAGAATTTCAGTCATTATTCTTCCTCTTTGTCCCTTCCTCCCTTTTTCTCCTCACTCGAAGGTGTAGGAGTGGGAGCCTGTAATACCCCCCCTGATTGCATATTGAATGAAATTATTCTGTAGGCCGATTTATTCGTCTTTGTCAATTATAGACATGTTAACGTTCGTTTGTTGCTTTGCTGCTTGAAAAATACTAAGATCGTTCTCAATAACGTGGAAACGTATTGGGTGCTTGCTAGACAATACTCTGATGTACATGTTTAGAATAAAGCATAATTTATCAAATGTTACGAGATTGCTTGATTTTCTTGTACCCAAGTATTCAAGGTAGAGAAATATCTTTTGATAGTTAAGTCTATTTGTGATATTGATAAAAGTATTACGTTTGAATAATATTTGAGACATACATTAATTTTGTTTCAGTTCTTGAGTTTTATTTATCTTGTTTGAAAACGTTACTGCAAAAATACAAAATAAAAATTGAATCGAAATAGGATAGTCAGATAAGGCGAGAAAGTGTGTAGAGTAAGGGAAGAGTGAAGGGAAGTGGTAGAAGTGTGAAGGATGCAATCTCACTGAGTAACAAATGATTTAAAATGGAGCGATGGCTTGAATTCCCTATTTTTCTGACGAGTGTTGCAAACGCTTACGAATTTTCGCAACATCAAAAGCTATTTGCGTAATGTTTGGAACAGACAATAATAGTACGTTCGCAAAGTTGATCGACGCAAATTAATAGAAGGATTCAAAGATTGAAAGGAGAACCATTTGGGTCATGTGGCACTGCAGTGTCTTATAACCGTTTAAAGGTTTATGATTGTTTTGCAAGTCAGGTAATTGCGGAATATTGAAAAGATTGTTTGAAAAGTTCTCTGCGACAAGCAAGTTTAATGAACACTTTAAGAACTTTCTCGTGACGACCATTATGATACCTTTAATAATTATCCCTTTTACGAACTCGGACAAAACCCTATATTTCCTACGTTAAGGCCTAGTTACAACGGGACCGCATCAGCTGTGAATCCATCGGAATACACGTATTTGGGTGCAGGGGCGAACCCAGGATTTTCCAAAGGGAGGGGGGCACATTTTCCGAGGAAAGGTTTGACAAGCAAAACACTATTGTTATGAAATTTTTACATTACAAATTTTAATTTTGCTTCTCGGGGGGGGGGGGGGGCACGGGCCGGCTGTGCACCCCCCCCCCCCGGATCCGCCAGTGTTCGGGTGATTTCGGGAGTATTCTGTTCTCCCTCCGCAAATGCGAAAAAATTCAGGAAGGATTCGGGAACATTCGAATCCACCTAAACCATCCGAATTAGGCCGGATTGGCTAGAATCGGTCCGAACGAATTTATTCGGAAGAATTCGGTTTTGGTATAGCGCTGGCTGGCTTTATAGCAAGCATTCTCCGATCAGAGATACACCTTAATAATATTACGGCCACACCAACGAAACCGACTCCAGACCAATCATAATATATTTACAGTCTATTTGGTTGATGTAATTGCGAAACTAAATGGGAAAATAATTTGAAAGTATTCAGTAAATTCGTGGGGGAGTGTAGGATTAGATCACCAAGTTGAATGATATAAAAGGAAATTTAGATTACTATATGTGTATTTATCTGAAGTTATTAAATGAAGTTATTAAATGACTAGTACACATAACCCTATCCAGCCCGAGTTATTTTGAAATTGCATGAGTGACGGGGGGGGGGGGGGGCTTTTTTGGCCGAAATTAAGCTCGCGCTTCGCGCTGTCATCGTTTAACCCGTTTACATGTTTAGATCCTATCACATACCTTGTCTCGTTTGTTAACGTAAAGTTAGGATGTGTGTGTGTGTAAAGTTAGGACTACCCCCCCCCCAGTAAAAAAAAAAAAAAAAAACTATTTTCGGGCGATCAGGGGAAAATGTGTTGAAAATATTCCCCACCCCCTCTTGGCGAAAGCTGGATCCGCCCCTGCAATCCGCCTCGATTTATTTTAAATCCTTGCAATGTAGAGTGTTTGATAATTGTAGAGACTCTTGTACACGGGATAAAATGGCGGAAACATTATAGGGGGCTATAACTTGGATAATATAAACTTCAATTAATTCATTCTTCAACCACCGTAATGTAAATGTATGTGTTTTTTTTTTTGCGTTCCGACTTTAGTTCATCAATAATGCAATTATGTACAAGGACATTTGAAACATTTAACATTGCACATCAATAAAGCTTGCGATTCAAAAGAAAAAAATATGTATTGGCAGCAACTCTATTTCCCTCCATATTTTAGAACTAAATGAGCAGATTTCTAAAGGAACTTGAATCCGCACTTCTCGTAAAAGAAGATGGAAAGAAAAAAAAAGTACATATCATTTGAAAGCGAGGGCTCAATCTCATAAGAAGGTTTATCAAAAGCTAGCATCACGTAGGTGGTAGAGGTATTGATGAAAATGAGAGCAACATGAAACAAGCATGGAATAAATGGGTCAAGCTAAACTGCTTATTAAAGGCACGCACAATGAGACCTTTCATACGCCTCATAGCACAGTGGCCATGATGTCCTATTGGTACGTGTGTTCTTCCCCCACATTTCATGCTTCTGAAATTCTTCATTCTATTATTCCTATTAGTATTACCTAGATAAATTTTGAGATTAATGTTAGAAATTTATCCGCATGACGACGGAGTTTTATGTCCTTCTTATGAGACCCTGTAATATTATGCGGGCGAAGAAGATCCACCGCGGTAGAACATTTCGACAGGAATATGGTGCCAGTTTCCAACACATACAACTAATAGGTCGGGTTATCAACCTCCAAATATTGCCTTATCAAAGAGTTAGTCTCCATGGTTTCATGCACAATTGCCTAGTGATGGAGTAGGTGGCGTTTTTTTAAGTAGTGAAAATGGAAAGAATAGTATAAACAGGGACACTTGGAACATGTAACTCTATATAACATAATCTTTATTAAAATTGAAAAAAAAAAAATATGTATGACGTCACCTCTATGTCGACTCTCCCCCCCCCCCCCCCCCCCCCCATTGCGCTGCCCGGGATGAGGTCGTAACCACTCTGCTGCTGCTGCGTTTCAATGATGCCGCTACTGGTGACAAGGAGGAGGAGAAAGACTATTAACGCTAATAGTTATAGCCTTTTATGTTGAAAAATGAATCGAGTCTACTAGCTTTGCATTGTTAACCCATTATAAAGCCTGGCGCACACTCTCCGATTCGTTGCGATCCGAATTTTAAAGAAATTGTAATAACATTTGATATGAACATTCTTCAGTCAATATAATCTTAGTAATAAGAGTTCAGAACAATGGTAGGACTTCTGAAGTCGAAATTCAATCAAGTTTGAGCCTCCCTGTAGGAATAAAAGCAAATTCCATTCTAAATCGTAATGACGTCATCACCTGCTGCGACTTGACGCCGATTTGGACTTAACTCCGACCACAGGGCTTGCCGCAAAGCAAATTTATGGTTTTATCATTCCTCTAATTATGCTGAACTTCAGATAAAATTTTAATTCTTAGAACTTTCATATTTAGAATAAAATGCAATTTATTTTTTTTAAATCGCGTTGTATCGGGTCGCACAGTGTGGGCTAATTGGCTCAATGTTACTGCAGGATTGATGCGATTATGGTAAGTTACACATCAAAGACAACGTGAAGTTATCTATAGCTACAACCAATATTAAAACTAGGCATGTTTTCAAAATGAAAGCGCGTTGTAATGTGGTAAGAGTGCTTTTATACGAGATATACCATCTTTCCGTATACAAGCGCACTTAACCCTAACGAAAGAAAGGGAAGAGCAGAAGTAGAAAAAAAAAATTAAATAGGTGGAAGAGATTAAGTAAATGAAGACGAATTAAACTGAATTAGATGCCAGATAGAACGCCGTTATATCATTAAACATTGAATAATTTAATGATGTATATCGAAATAACTGGTGTCCTTCGCCATGATTAGGAAGCAACGTTTAGGAAGTTCCTGCGATATAGGCTTACTACAAAGTCTCACCTTCTATTTGGAACTATCTAATGTGAATAAAAAGAAGACATCTCCTTCCCTGTTACTGTTTTCCCTGTGCTTTTTATCTGAAAACGTTACCATCTTAGAAGTGGAGGGGGGGGGTGGTACTTTCATTATTTTGGTTTGGACGCGGGTGTGCGGCTGAAGGTTCAAAACCCATATTTACAGGACATTTTGGCTAAAAAGTACCCATTATTAAGGATTTATTAAAATTTGACAAGCAAGCAAAAAAAAAGGAAAATATGGACCCATGTTTAAGGCCAATGAACGACCCATTCCAGCGGCACATCCCCGTATGCCTTATTTCGTGAGTACCCCCCCCCCCCCCGGAGGGTCATGAAAGAAATATTATAAATAACTTAATCGATTTGGAATCATGGTCTTTGTGCATTATAACGACCGTTTTCTCATTTTAAACGCTAACTTCCTGTTCCAGTTGTTTCTACCGACTTGCAAGCGATTCTATATTAACTAGTGGTCCCTAAAATAGACATACTCTTTGTATTTTGGAGGGAAATAATGAGTTCCAGCCTGCTCCATTACGGGAGTACTATAATAAAGCGCTTTTAAAGTCTGTACTTATGATTTAATGATATGCTTATTAATCTTTTTTGAAGAGAGCTATTTTTATACATTATCTGATTTTTTTTAAGGGGGGGGGGGGTTCACGAGTATGCGATGCTGCTTATTACTTTTAGAATTGTATATTTCCCTCTCTTTCTCCCTCTCTTTCTCTCTCTCTGATTCGTAATTCCTTTCTTGAGATCGACGATCATCGGAAAATCCATTTGGGCATTGCCGAATATCTTGCTATGAATGCATGAAAAATGCCCCGGTCATAGAGCATATTTTGACATACAGTATAACATTGATAGTGTGCGTAGTTTGAAAGATACCAACGAACCCACGAAAAAATTGGGACATACTCTATGTACTTCGCGAAATGTTACGTGTATCATACTTATAGTGTGTGTTAGGATTACCTTTCAACTTGGTACGTTTGATAGGGTCTTGTCTCTCGTATTCCGGGATGAGCATGTTACAACAAACTGCTTAAAATATGTCATTTTATTATTACCATTATTATTGTTATTATTATCATTATGATCATTGTTATTGTTATTATCATTATTAGTATTATTATGATTATGATTATTATTATTATTATCATATTATTATTACTATCATTGTTATTATTATTATTATTATTATTATCATCATCATCATAATGCTACCCCGGAGTCTGTTCCATTGATGTTACCAAGCTATCTAGGCAAACGATGAGCATGATGACCATCCTTTATAAGGGCAGGGCGTGATGTTGTAATAACCATTACCATGACAAACAGGATCACTTGGTCATTTGCTGGGTCACCAAAGTGCATAATTTCAAGACATTTTTCACAGGGACTGCGTGTATGGCTTATTTGGGCATCTAATGGAGTATTAACATCAAGAAAATCAATTGGTAGAATGAAAGGACAAATTCAAGCATGCAGCTAATCCTTGTGCCTTCGGGCTTCGATAGTATTATGGGCTAGCTATCTACTTTTCATAATCGTATGATGTATTCTATGGACTATCATTTTGAATTCTATTTAGAAAGCTCTGTCATTTCAGGAAGGAACGCTATTCTACATCCCTTTTGCATTTTGGTATGAGTTTTAAAAAAAATAATAAAGAAAGAGTCGCGTAAATCAAGTGGACTCATTTTGCTTTAAAGAGAAGAATAGAGAAACACTGAATCGCCTTTAACAATAATGATTATAATCCAGCATTTTTGTAAATCAAAACATGAATAATATTTTACCGTTTCTCACAATAAAAATATTATGCACCTCCATTCTCTTAACCTAGACATCTGAATCCATTTCCACTTCTTTCACACTCCCACTTAATCTAACATTTAAAAAAATAGTTGCCATGCATGGGTTGTATGTTATATTTAAGGTGTTTTGACCACCCCCGATGACCGGAAACCATCACCGTCTCCTCTTTAATAGTTCTACATCTTCCTTAGATCTCCATAATTTTGCCGCACTCTGGTTTAATCGAGTGGAATGGTGTATACAAAGTAACTGACCTATAAACAAACGAGGTCAAAGCTTTTTATGTAGACCGCCGTGACAGATCATTACAAAAAAAACAAATTGGTCTTTATTAAACAAGCAACACGCTTGCTCTCCATTTTTGGATAACTTATTTTTTTTAGTACGCACTGATATGAAAGAACTCATTTTTTTCAATATTTAAAGTTTGTTACTGCCATATTTTACCTAATTATATTTGAAAATGTAATGTTTACTGAACCGGTTTTTATCCCCCGGCAATCCGGTGATCTGCACAATTTTGAATTTTAGATCAAATGAATGTAGCAGTTATCTCTTTGAATATTAAATTTTGTAACAATGTTGTAATTCGTGCCAATGCCTATCTTTCTTGCCATTATCTCATCGACCACGCATCTCACCTTCTTATTCTCTTCGTTGACTTATATTCTTGGTAATTTTTTTACTGCTATATTTCTTATAAGCTTAAAACCAGCTTTGCGTCCATATTTTCCTCTTATTTTTCTTACTCCTCCTTTCTCATGGTCTTCTTTTCTATACTTTCCCTTCATTTTCCCTCCTTTATCTTTTCTTTCCTTTCTCTGTCTCTTTCCTCCCACTCTCTTGCGTTTTTTACTCTTTTCCTCATTCATCCTATCTCATCTCTCTTTTTCTTTCTCTTCCCTTTCTCTTGCTTTAAAAAAATATTTACTGTTTCCCGTAATCTTGGTTTCCTCTCACTATCTCTCTCTCTCTCTTCTTTTCTTTTCTTTACGTCTGTCCCCGTATTCCACGGTTATACATGTAATATAGCATTTGATGCCCTATTGGCGTTCTGTTCGAATTACACCTTCACACTTCTTGACGTTTGTACATGCTTCATCGATCAACATGTTACTTTTTAAAGTTTTTTTTTCATTGTTTTTTTCCTGGTATATCTTTTATGATTGTGTAATATGATAATCGGTAGGGTGTAATTTTTTTGCTTATATTTCATCTTTATAATATTGTACTTTGCCTTTGTTTATACTGTACACTGGATTTTTCAGTCTTTGGACTGTTTTGTCAGTTTTCTTGATTGAATAAATACCATACTACTATACTACTACTACTACTACTACTACTACTACTACCTTTCCTCGTTATTGCACATTGTTTTTATTTATTAGCTCAGACACGATATCATTATTTTGATGCTCCTAATTCTTTACAAAACTTTTTGGTTTGTATCAACATGGGCTATAAGTAGATGGTCTAATTCTCAATTGGTCTGATACACAGTTGGTGTAATGCTCAGCTTGTCGAAATTTTCACTTCGTCTATTGCTAATTTTGTAGTACGTCAATGAAAATTTGATTCATGAACAATTCATTATAATCATGATATACACTCTTAAAGAAGTTGGGCAAAAATGCCCAAAGTTTAACCAACCCCCGGCAACATACTGTCCACACAACTACTATTGGTTAAAATCTGTCAAAATTTGGTAATAAAGACTAATGATTGAGTAATTAATTTGCTCAATTGAATAACAATTGCCCAGAATATATGTATATTTTTTTACCAACATACATTACCCAACACAGTGGACAGTATGTTGCCCAACATTAAAAGTGTGTAGTATGTGGTCTTTGACCAAGGGGATACAGGGATTTAACCTAATTTCTAAATTGGACAAAATGTTTAGTGGACGTAATGGCAATACGAGACGGACTGGTTGAAGACGAACTATGATTAGATTAGGCCCTATCATTTTGTACGATGAGACCAAACGGAAGGTAGTCTTAGTGGTTGAAGACCTAGCTTATTTACCAACTGAGTTATCCCATTTTTGCCAAACACTACTGTTTGTTCGACCTTGAACTTTAGCAAGGTCAAAATAATGCTATGTTTTTTCTTCTATGTATTTCCCCTAAGCTATTATACTGATTATCAGGCGCTTTCTCCTTTTTTCGTTGTTTTTTAATAGAAAGTATAGGTGTATGCAAGGTTAGCGAACTTATCAGACTAATTAGGTCTTATTTTGTATTATTAACGTCCCATCATTAAACATAACGCTACAAGGTGTATGGCGGCTATTACGTTTCTAGCCTAATTGGCCTGACTATGAATCAAGAAAAAAACTTCATAGGAAAGAACATTTCTAGTTTGGTGTATTGAGTCTATGGGACTGTCAAATCAACTATTATTCAAATCAATTTTCTTAGCCAAAGTGCATGTGATATGATTAACGTCTACTTTTATCCATATAAAATAGGAACTTTTTCCAGTTTTTGCGCAAATTATTTTTCGCGAACTTTCTAAAAGTTATTTGTGCTAACTCAAGCGGAAGGATCTGTCGACAGTCATATCGTCATTCGATTAAATATACCTCTACCAATACATAAATGTGTAAAAATCTTCATGATATTACAAATATATCATTTTATAGAATTTTTTCAAAGTGTAAACTTTTACTATACGCTACCGAGTGCATAATATCACTTACACTTTGGGGAAATACTCCCTTGTCACATCACCCACCCCGTTCAGCTTCGCCCATAGAATATTGACCAATATCTGGATGTAGTGCTTTTTTGCTGCCAATGCAACAGTTCAAACTCCGGTGTCTGGAATAAATCCTCGAGCTCATAAAGTCCAACCCGTGCAATGAAAGGGGATCAGAGCGAGGGTCTTCGCTCAAGTGTCACCACTGATCATCTTTGCCATCAGCGCTTCAACCGTGTCTGCTAACTTCAGCCTGATGAGGCCAAATTAACGTAGCCTCCAATGGACAAATAAGAAAAGAGACTGTCGCGCGAGTAGGAGGCTCATCAATCAGATGCTTATTTGAACATTGCCTGGTTCTCATTCTGTCATGAAGTCTGACATTACGAATTATCCGTCCCGGGATTTAGCTCTGCTTAATCCTACTCATCCCTGAGGATATTATACATTGATAGCTCCCCAAAGCTCAGCAATTCACTCCCGTAAAGCGAGTTCGGATACTTTATTGAACGTGTTAGATGATATCAGCATAAACATGCCTTTAAGGGGCAATGCTTATTTCCATTTTCCTGTTACATAAACATATTTTTTCAAAAAAATAAATAATTGTATAATCTTGTAAAAATATTATAATATTTTTAGGTCATATAGAATGTTGGAGACACTCTGACCGGTACTGTTTTGTTTCCATCTTGGCGTCTCTCTTTTTCTTGCCATCAACTTGCAGGACTACAAAGTCGGTCTATTTATAGTTATGGAAAGGGGTGGGATAATGTAGGTCTACTGATTAGTGCATCTCATATAGCCACATGATGCAATTTACTCTTTGACGAACAGGAAATATCATTTGAGTATAACTATTAGTATTTTGGACATGATCATTTTTATCCAGCTTACGAGTTGAGTTATATCTTTGTTAAACCTTATGGATACATGAATAGGCTATAAACATCTTTTTACAAACACTGTTTAAAATTGTGAAAGCGAAAAAATAGGATAAAGCGAGGTTGATATCAAATGCTTCAGGAAAACACGAGGTTGCGGAATGAGTGATGGAAGACACTTTGAGAATATTTCTATAAAAGGATTATATGACTTTCTTTCCGCGTTAATCGGCTTTTGGACATCGAAATAAGGTACACGTCATGTACTTTTGAAAAAAAGAGAAGTATATTATGAGAAAGATTGTTAAATGCCGGGGTTTGGAATTAATATGAATGATGGTGGTTCGATTCATAATATGCTCTTAATTTGAATGTCGTGTTTTACGTTAAAGCTAATCATTATACGCGAAATATAATATGAACAACTTTCGGATGATCAAACTTATTGTAATAATTTTGCTACCAGCAGGTGCAGCCCCACTGGGGTACTAAGGGGCAATTGCTCTCTTTATTTTCCCAAGTAGCTAAACAAAACGGGGAGAAAAAAGAGGGAGAGGGAAGGGAGGAGAAAGAAAAGCATTTAAAAGAGATAAAGCCACTATTTTTCGCAATATGGGTATACAAATTATAATGACGTCACTTTTTGGTCATTACCTCCTTACTGGCATTGCTCATGGCCATGGTCATAAATACAATGAAGAAAAGAAAAACCGTCATATTCACCGTTTCTTTTAACATATTTTTCTTTTCTTTTGTTTTGCAAGCATGGCGAATGAATTTAAATAAGCAGGTGAGACGTACAGTATATAGTTGATTCCCCTTTTGCTTTTTTTTTTGCTATTACTCTGCAGCTTAATGCCCCTTCATGATTGAATTGTTTGAATTATAAATTGACTAATGATTTTTACTTTCTAGAGGAGGAAATGAGCTTCAGTAATAAATTGTTGTACGGAAAATATTGATGAAAAGAAAAATGAGCGTTGGTCAGGGTGTTGAAAGGGGCCAATCTCAATCTCAATTATCCATGCCTCTATGTTTGGTATAAGTCTCACTTACCTTTATTCGATTTCCTTCCTTTATTTCCCTTGTTTTTTTCACTATCTTTAGGAAATCATATGCGCAAACACCCCTTGCCCCATGTAACACTGCCCCTGCTGGAGGCGAATGGAAAAGAGACATCCCAGAAAGAAAATGATGTTTTTATGAAAGGGAGAGATGTATGTTTTAAAAAGGAAAGATAGTACAGAAAATGGAATAGGAAGAGGGAGATGGGAGAAAATGACTATCTACCAAATAAAAGGAAATACATAAATAAAACCAAATTAAATGGAGAAGAGATGGGCGATGAGAGAAGTAAAGAGGGAAACAACGGGAGAAGGTAAGAAAGAGGAGGGAAAAAATGATGAGAGGAGAAAACGTATAAGAGAGGGAACATTATAGAAAATATACAGCGCGGAAGAGCGGAGCAGATATAATATGCAAGGGCTCCAACTACATATTGAATTTTTAGACGGGCCACTTTTCCCTGGTGAAAATGTCATAATGCAAATGTCAAAAAGCAAATAATTGAGCGCTTGTATACCTGCTCAATTGGAGTTGATAATTATTTAATAATCATTGGACGCCGACAATCGTAATCACAGAAACCTGTTTGCTACCGGGGGCGTTGATTTTTATTTCATCCAATTTTGAGGGTACTGATAAAACACTGGTATTAATGTAAATAGTGAGATGGAACGATGGTATAAATTGGTCAATTCCTTTGATAGATGAAAAGCTTATACAGACCGTTGGCATGGTGACGGCAATTCATTGGTAAATCGGATAACGGGAGAAGTAGGAACTGGAAATGCGTGGTAACAAACGGACTTTGATCGCAATAATGCGCGTTTCCCGTGAATTCCCCCTTTAAAACTTGTATATTTGAAATTGTTATTTCTATGGAAAGATTGAGATGTTTTATTTGCCAAGTTGCAACTTGCAAAGAAGCCATGTACACATTTTTTTGTGTACATGAATATGAATTTTGTTTATGATTATATTGCCATCTAAAACATAGGCCTATTTGTAGACAAGAGAAAACATCCAAGATACAAAGTCACTCTCAAACAGAACGTAGACATGTGTTTCTTCTTCTTGAAACAACCTTCCCTTCATATCAATAATGTGGTTATTTTACAGTGGGTCAGGTCAAAATAACAAAATCAATAATTATTTCTTTTTCATGGTGACTTAGTTTCTTATTTGATATTGCTGAG
Organism: Lytechinus pictus; assembly: GCF_037042905.1. Taxonomy (NCBI): domain Eukaryota; kingdom Metazoa; phylum Echinodermata; class Echinoidea; order Temnopleuroida; family Toxopneustidae; genus Lytechinus; species Lytechinus pictus. The sequence continues at coordinate 10,130,638 of NC_087256.1, read as the reverse complement.
CGAACTTAAGATATAAATAATCAAGAGTATTTGAATGATAAAATGGAATCGATGTTATCAGAAGACAACCTGATCTACGTTGTGTAATTAGCCAAAAAGGTTAAATGACACTATCTTATATTTTGATAGAAATTCAAAGTACTTCAAAATACACTTCAACATGTGCAATAAAATCATTGTCCTTCCGTTCCTACTTCATTTGCAAATATTCTTTTCGTTCTTTGCTACCATCCCTTTAGAATGTTGACCTTCTCTTCTCATGAAGATTAATTTTATAGGAAATTTCAATTATTGTGCTAGACTAAAAATAAAAACGAGAAAAGGTGCGATATATTTCAATGGTATTAATCGGATGGTCAAAAAACGTGATCATTGATGTTTCATTTTATACTATATTTGATTGATAACGTCTAAACTAAAAAAAAAATGATGGACGTTATGTAACCTTTAAAAACCTATGCGCCCTCTGAAAAATGAAGTGCTAATTTAACACTTAAAGTCCTTGTATAGTGACTGCACTTTGAGTGCTGATTTAGTTATTCAAATTTGAACAAGAAAATCAGCACTCAAAGAGGACATTAAGTGCTAAATTTTTTAGAGTGTGTTAAAAAGAAATAGTTTTAACCTAGGTTGTGTGGTTAGGCTTATCACAACAGCAGTTGGAGATTTGTATGGTATAAGAACACATTGAAATAAAGATAGGAAAACATAGCCCCTGATCATATTCCAATAATATTCTTAATTTGAGAACAAGAAACCTGCCGAACCGCGTACCGTGTAGGTCCTTGCAAGCTGGTGGTTAAAATAAGCCCCATTATTCGTTTCACACCCAATTCTAATCAGTATCCAACATAATACACTTTTCCGGGATAGAATATTTTTCGATCAGTCACAGTCTTAAAACCTAAGACAATATTACTTTCTCACTTATCCTATATTTCATTGCAAGACAATTACTGTGTTGCCCTTCCCCATCCCAGCTACAAAATGGCGCCACCGACGAAATGCGTTACGTAGAATTCTTGAGACAAAAACACTTGTTACTTTGGACGCCCTAACCATATTTTTATGAAGATCCAGGATAGAATAGTTAATAATCTGCTGATGTTGATATTGTTGACACTGTAGTTGGCCTACTTATTGATCAAATAGAATCTTCCTTTTGAGAAATCCTGATCGAAAATGTACTTTTACGAGGTGGTATATTATTTATTTTCTGCTCAATCATGGCGCTTTTTTTGGGCTGAAAGTGTATATAGGCATTGTATATTGTGTTTGATTCATTCAGTATGTTAACTTGATAAATCAAATTCAATCGTAATGATATCAACATTTAATTGATTCAATGAATTAAGATTATGTAAATGGCTCCAGATAAAGTCAATTGAACACAATTAAATTGGTTTTGAATGATATTTGATTTGAATTGAATTGTAAAGGTTATTAAGGGAAGTAATTTCGGTGCTAATGGAAATCTGATATTTCAAAAGGGAAATAACCACCACCATTATAACAACTGTGCACTGTAAAAAATGAAGTGCTAATTCAGCACTTACAGTGCTTGTATAGTGACTGCACTACGAGTGCTGATTTTCTAGTTCAAATTTTAACTATAAAATCAGCACTATAAAAGTGCAGTCACTATACAAGCAATGCAAGTGCTTAATTAGCACTTCATTTTTTACAGTGTGCGCATGCGTATGACTTATACAGGTTACACGAACCATAATGGGACGAACAAGGTGGTAACTATGTCAGATAGTTGGATTTGTAAATGTGATCTTAAACTAAACTTTAAACTGCGCTATAATGAATAAGTTTAATGTTCCCTTAAAAGTGTATTACCACTAGGCATTGAATACCAACATCATTGTTTTCCTTTTTTCAATTTCCATGGTATGCCAATTAAGCTAAAATGCAGTGGATTCCAACAGAGGTGGGCGCTCTACCACTGAGCCAGCAAACCTACTCATAGTGCGAAAAAAAAAAAGTGATAGTTTACGATCAATACGTCATCTGCCAGTGAGTGGTTTATCTTTATTCAATAATTTAAAAAAGTTGATTTTTTTTCCGCCTCGTCCAGGAATGTTTAAAATCAATGGGACGCATGTGTTCAATAGTTTTTTGCTTATTTGGTCTATGATCTGATGATCAGTTTTGTATGCATTTATTGGATCATTGATGTCTTCTTTTTAATTTCATCCTTCTGTTTTATTTATCTACTTTTTATTCATTTGTTTAGAATATTTACGATTTCATTTATATATTCATTTATCATTAATTTGTTATTGAATTAATTAAACAATTCATGCATTTTTATTTATTTTTTTACTGAATTCTGGCGATTTACGAGTTTACTATTATCTATCCATTGTTATTTATTTTACATGTTCGAACTGTATTGAGAGCTTCCGAATAAGACGTTATCATCTCAACTCTACATAATAATATAATTCATATTGCAATGCAGTCGTTGGGTTGGGATTCATGAAGAAGATAATTAATCCTACTCCGAAAATTGTAGGCGTAGGCCTAGTGGTGAAAGTGCAGAGAAATCGTGACTCATGGCAGAAAAATTGAATTAAAATCACATTTTAATGACTCAACAAAATTAAAATATCTGAAGTGAAATCGGGCTGTCATTGATGGATTTAGTTTGAATGAGAAGATGATCCCTCGTATCTCATAAATCAAATCCCCTTCCGCCATTGCTTATTGACAATCAACATCAAAGATCAATGCATCGACAAATCATCAAGCAGCAACAGTGTAAAGCTGTACACGATTCAGTCAGTGTACATTATGTGATAATAACATTTTTTCTGTTATGTGATAATAAAAAAAATTATGTTTTGAAAAAAAAAAGGAAAGCAATTTTACAAGGCAACAATAGTCAAAACTGAGTAGTTTGCCTATTCAAAATAACATCATAACAACAGCAACAACACATCCACACAAAAAAAAATAGCTGTTGTACAAAAAAATGAAGCCTCTATATAAAATAATCCTTTGCCATGGAAACCCTTCAGTGAGTACTTCAGTATTTTTTGTTGTTGTAATAAGGCATATTCTACTTTTAACTATGTCGGATAAAACATGTCTTACGAACTAATTTGATAGTCTACACTTTCTGCCATGTAGACGTACGCATATACCCCGATCGGAATCTTAAGTTTCCGAAAATGTGTTTCAAGGATTACATTTTCTTTAAAAAATTTCAAGTCGGGTTCACCTTTTTGATGTTTTAGTTTGCATATAATGTACATTGACCTTAAAGTTGCTGTCTAATGCGCGTAGATGTTCTACAGTCTGACAGTAATCGGTAATATGCTTATTCTTAAAGACATTTTACTTCAGTATACTTGATTACCAAACCAACCTCGTGGCAGTTTATCGACAACGATTTGGGTAATAATCAACCTCAATTTTTGTTTTGGTGTGTGCTATGTATGAAATCAGTGTACTGAATTTTTTAAACAATAATTTTCATTAAATGGCCTTTGGGGGTCATTTTAAAGGTCAGGCCTACACTCCGAATCTGTAACAAGATAAATCTGTTGGATTGACAAATTATTCATTTTTGGCTCTCTTTCTCCGCTTGCGAGTAAATTTCCAAAATGGCGCAACATTTCTAAACTCAGTCGCCTCAGAATTGTGGCTCATTACGCCAGTGATATGTATAAAAATGATGATGTAATAAATATGACGTGTTATTTTTTTTTTAGATCAACACTTCTAATCTCTCATAGCGTCACAAAGCACCTCGGATTGGCTAACCTGGAATAAAAATAACTTCGTTTTATTTTTGTGTGGATTCATAGTTGAGTAAAGATATTATACGCTCACCATGCTATATAGAATGCAGCGCAACGTGCATGATCATGTTGAAATTAAGAAATTAAAACTTTACAGATCATACATGGGATTCCAACCTCTGATTATAGAGTTAAAAATAATGCAGTGATCGCAACGCATCAACTGAAGGCTAGATGGAAGCCATGAATAAGGTTAGATCACATTGCAACTAATTCCTACTGATGATAATAACAAGTTTGTCTGAAAGAAGTTTAGCCATCAAAGTCCATGGCTTCACCAACTTTCTTTTCCAAATGAAATTTTCTGTATCATCTGAAGTCGTTTTCCAGATTTTGAGTATATGCATGTAGAGAGAGAGAGTGGTGGAAAAAAACATTATGTACGGCTAATAATTTCCATTTGTACCTTCTTCCTATTATTTATGCTGATGACCTGTTGACAACGAACATGCGATGAAAATATAATACTGTTCTTTTTTTATGTTGAAACATCAAAACCCGCAATTTGACATGTATTCGAATAAGATCGTGTTTTGACTTCCAATGCCTTCATTAGTTTGAGATTAATAATTGGTGGCGTGTTGCAGGCTCGGCGGGTGGTTGAGTTTTTTTTTAATTGAATCAATTGCAATTGAAAATGATATATTTGAGAACATCATATTTGATTGGTGGTAGAGATAATCAACTCAAAGATTGAGCCTGTGGCTATAATTAGCCTTCAACATCATGAGGCAACATGTTTGTTTCAATGATTGGGTTTAAGGGGGTATCTCACTGAGCGGCGAATGCTTACGACATGGGCGTCACTCCGATCTTGAGCTTGGTAAGGACACAACACCTCCTCGGCTTTTCAGCGAAAAAAAACCACATTTCAATCGACATTTTCCCTGATCGGCTACTAAAAGCCGATTTTTTTTCTTCAGATTTTGGAGGGGATTTTCTAACTAAAGACTGAAGTAAATCTTACCTTTTTCTTTCAAACAAGAAAACTCAGGTATATGTAGGCCTATATCATAAGGCCAAAGTAAATAATGCGAGCGAGAGCCCAATTTTTTCATAGCGGTTGTTATCATAAACAAGATACGTACTTATACAATAAATGCAAGCACGACGCGCGAGCTGAAATTTTAATGACATGAAAAGGGACCTGGTAAGGACTGTTCGTGTGTCTCATGAAGAGGATACATATCTCACCAATCAATGAGAGCACGAGCTGATTTTTTTTTTACATTGTGACCTGAAAACTGGACGTTTTTTGTAATTATGAACAGGTAAGGTATGATATGTAACTAAACAATAAATGATGGCAGGAAGCGAAAGCTGAATTTTTTAAATGATACTATGCGGACTTGAAAAGGTTCTGATTAAGGACTGTTTACAGTGACTCATTAAGATGTTACATCTGAGCGCATAGCGCGAGCTGAAATTTTTGGAGATAAAGACATATAGGAACTGGGCATTTAACGCACTTGTTGTAATCATGAATAAGGTTTATCTTACTAAACAGTAATGCGATGGGGATTCACGCGCTATTTTTCTTTAAATTGTCTATATAGCGACATGTAAAAGGATGTTTCATTGTCTATTTCTAGGAATTCATCAAGAGTTTATGTATCTTACCAATTGAATAATGCGAGCGAGAATTTTTATATTCATGCCTCAAAAGGAGTGGTTTGTCCATTGATGGACGTAAGCGGATACAGTACGTTTGTCAGTAAGTAAACCAACCGAAATACAAGATTTCGAAAAATTTGAGGGAAATTGCCTATTGAGCCCCACCCTTAAAAAAACTTTGGGGGAATTTAATATCCCCATGCCCCCCAGTCTGACGCCCATGACCTACAAACGTTGTGAATTTTGCGAACTTTTCTGACGAGTGTTGCAACTTTTACGAATGATTGTGTGCGATAATCAATTTTATTTGCGAACTGCCTCAAAACGAAAAGAAAATATTTCGCAAAAGTTTGACGCACATTTTTCATCATCAGATCTATTACATACAGGAAACATGTGGTCATTTGGTTGCTATCATTGGTGAAAAAAAGAGAACTTCAGCCTTACAACCGTTTGCAAATGCTTATGACTGTTTTGCGAACACTAGCTACAGTTTGCGGAAAAATAGATTGGCCAAACTTTTAGGAACGTGTTCAAGAAAAACTTTGCGACCAACCCTGGCGAAATCTCGAATTCGTTACGTTCGCAAGCATTCGCCACTCGAAAATACATTGCCCTTGGAAGCGGGAGGTGCGCTGAAGCACTCCCTTGTCGGGGGGGGGGGGGGTGATGTTGCGTGTATTATACTACAGGCAGCACCCTCGGAATTAAGCTAGGTATTCTAAGAAGTAGAAATTTTAACAAAATTAGGTTTATAATGGAGTGATTTTTTTTTTTTTGGGGGGGATCACATTCTTTCATTGTTTCGCTTGTCATAGTTCCCCCACTCCAGCACCCCTCCCCTCTTTAAAAATCGTTCCCTTTGAAAATATCTTAAAAGAAGTCGTATGATGCTGTATTGAAGGTTTAACTGTCAATAATTTATTCCCCCTTCAAGTTCTTCTATTGAATTTATAATTTTTTGTTACGTCTATATCACATTTTATCATGTGGGCGAAACATGATAAAGAAGCTTTACAAAGTCAAATCAAACATGAAAGCAACATGGGAGATTATAAATGATTTGATTGGCAAGAAACCCAAAATATTACCCAAAGATAATTTCACAGCTTATGATGTTGCGATAAATTCAGAAGATGTAGCTGATACCTTTAATTCCTTTTTTGTTAACTTAGGACCCTCATTGGCAAACAAACTTGACAGAACTTATGAAAATTTTGGAAAATTTCTTCCCACACCCATTAACACTTCTTTATTCTTTAACCCAACAAATATTCAGGAATTAATTGAAATAACAAAAAATCTCAAATCAAGCAAATCACAGGGAATTGATAGAATTAGTACTTTCCTTCTTAAGCAGATCATACACTATATTGCCTCTCCTTTGTGTCATATTTTTAATCTGTCGATTAGCACCGGATTATGTCCTGATTCCCTAAAAATTGCAAAGGTAAATCCTGTTTTAAAAAAAGACAATCCGCATGAAATAACAAATTACAGGCCTATTTCTATTCTTCCCAGCATTTCCAAAATATTAGAGAAGATTATTTACAATAGACTTTATAAGTTTCTAGATACTTTTCATTTTCTAAATTCTAACCAATATGGATTCAGGAAAGGACATTCGACTGATCAGGCGTTAATACAAATATACGATAAAATTACAAATGCAATGGCAAAAAAAGAACATATAATAGGCGTATTCATGGACTTAAGCAAAGCCTTTGACACTCTTGACCACCAGATATTACTTAAAAAACTTGAAAATTGTGGAATTCGCGGAATTACACTATCTTGGTTTAAGAGTTATTTGTCCAATAGAAAACAATATGTAATTCACAATAATATTCCTTCTGATTTTCAGTTAATACAATGCGGAGTTCCACAAGGATCAATCCTAGGCCCCTTGCTTTTTTTAATATATATCAATGATTTGACTTCTGTAACACCTTTATTATCATATGTATTATTTGCAGATGACACCAACATTTTTTGTTCACATAATAGCTTAGAAACTTTAGTAGATATAATTAACCGTGAATTACCAAAACTATCTTTGTGGTTTAAGTGTAATAAGCTTTCACTCAATATAGATAAAACAAACTTTATATATTTCAAGCATACACACTCACATGATAACGAATTTCCTTACAATATAAACATAGACAATACTCCTCTCAAAAGGAAAAGAGAAACAAAGTTTTTAGGTGCCACAATAGATGAAAATTTAAATTGGAATGAACATGTACGTTGTATAACTACTAGTATTTCTAGAAACGTTGGTATACTTTACAAAATGAAAAACATTATTCCACATACAACTCTTGTCATACTCTACAATTCATTAATATTGCCTTATATATCATATTGCAACATAGTTTGGGCAACATGTGCAAAAACTAAAATTAATACAATATACTTATTACAGAAAAAAGCAATTCGAATCTGTACTGATTCCCAATATTTATCACACACAAATCCATTATTCCATAAACTAAAGACTCTAACAGTATTTGACATAAATACTCTTCAAAGCTTACTACTTATGTTTAAGTACGTACATAACATGCTCCCACCTTCATTCCACAATTTTTATACTCTGAATACATCAATTCATTCTTACCCTACCCGTAACTCTTCAAATTTCCATTTAATCAACCCTAAATTGCTTATTGCGCAGAGATCCATAAGACACCATGGTCCAGATTTGTGGAACTCTCTACCAGAGCCTGTAAAACAATCTTCGTCTCTTCACTCATTTAAGGCAAACGTTAAATCTATGTTATTATCAGAATATTTGAAGTAAAATTTCTGTGTCATATCCTTTTTATCGTGAATTTATTCCTCCTTCAATTTAGTCATTACCAATATCTTCATCATGACCACCATCATCTCCATGGCCTTCATCATCATCATCATCATCATATCACCGTCACCCTCAGCTTTATCATCTTCATACTATAATATTGCATGAATTCATGTTTCGTATTTGAAAATGTATGCCCATTCTGCTTTATAAATGTATTAATTAATTCAATTAGTATAAGTTTGGGATTGTCATTTTTTTCAAGCAATCTGCTTATGATGACAATCCTTCTCCTGCAAATTGTGAATATCATATAATTAATCATTTTTGTCTGAAATTATCTTGTTAATACTCTTTATTTATGATTCATGCCAAAAATGCTAGCATATTATGTTTATTATGTTATGAAAAATGTATTATACGAATGTTATGGATGCAGAAGAAAACAATAAATCAAATCAAATCAAACATACTCCTGACCCCCAGTAACGTCAATCGCTTTTTTCAGAACTGGAATTCTCATTGGTTATGTTGGTTACTTGTTAAACGGAATGCACATGAAACAATGTGTTTCTAATGATTGCGATGAGAGAGCAGGAATGCCTGACTTTTGTGTAGCAGTGGCGATAAGCAGTGTGGTTTTGTTACATAAACTGAGCGAACAACTTGATCATGACCATCTTTCTTCAATTCAATTAAAAATGGCCTTTATTAATGAACAAACATGTTTATAACTTTTGCACACAAAAACAGTCTCAGTTGGGACCATTCACTGTAACAGATTTGTATCGGCACAAAAAAATACATTATAAAAACATTAACAAGGCTATACATTTAAAAATGTAATGCAATTTCTAGGTGAAAAGCAATAAAAAGACAATGAATGAATGTAACATGATATGACTGGTAGTGGTACATTAAAAGGTAGCCGACTGGAAGGAGAGAAGACTGGCACTTTGTGTAAATTTTAATGACAAAAGTGACTCTATGAGAGGGATGGGGGTGACCATTGTCAATGGCCTTTCCTCGTCGACACTCTCATGTTCTTGTTTTAAATATTGTTTTTACGATGAAGAGATGTTTTTATGCTTTTTTCGACGTTAGCATGTCTTACACAGAGGTTGATTGAAAGTGACGTTGTCCACTTTTTTTACACAGTACCAGTCTTCTCAAAAGAAAAAAAACTTCTCTTCTCTTCATAAGATTCTAGAACAAGATATCATAAAATGTTCTACTGAATTAAAAAAAAATGAATTTCCTTGATCCTTGTGATGAGACAGCACGCGCTGTCGTACATACTCGCATAAATCCAAACCATCACTCTCCCACACCCAATTACATACCCGTCCTCATTAATTTTCACCACGTTCAACAATAGACAACACTATCATCCCCTCGTAATGTAATACCTCAATCACATTTCCCCTTCGGCCGCCGTACGGCGAGTCGAAAACAGCCGTTTTAACATTTTTTTTATACCAAGGCAGCTACATACTGTATAAAACGGCTGTTTTCAACTCGCCATACGGCGGCCATAGAGGAAGTGTCACTGAGGTATTAGTAGAAGCTCATTCATGACTGGCATGACTGATGGAACATAAATAACTCAAATTTATGGTAGAACATTTGCACGAGGACTTCCGTTCATAAGAGTTTTTCTTTTGATTGGCATCTCACAGATGCACACGCGCGCGCACCATCACCCACCCACCTTCTCACACACACATACGCCAACGCAGGCTGACGTGAGCACACCATACAATCATGGAGCTTAATAGCTCCATGATACAATTATCGTGGATAACACGGCAGTTGGAGGAAAGAATGGTACAGATTTAACTTTAAATTACAAGAAATTCACGTGTATGGACACTTTACAGAATAATGAAGTTGAAAAAGTTAGAATATCAATGGTAGATTCAATATCAAAATACTCGTCTTGCTTGTGTTGTCATGGCAATAAACCTTCGTGGAATCGTACAGGTCACATACCTAAATGGATTGCCCACAGAAAAGTTTTGAACATCAAAACTTGTTCCGGGTGAGTTCCGGGTGATTTCCCACAAGTTCCACGCAGAACACCATGTAGGAGAACCGCAGTCACACGCAGATAACCCGCTTGAACTACGCATATTGCCTGCGGATCTCTGGCTATTCGCTGGAAATGCGTATAATCTGTGGTCATTCTGAGTGCAAAATACAGGTGAATTACTGACAAGGTCATGATACTGCCAGCACATGTGTAGCTGGTGAGTTTTGCGGGCGAGGCGCGAGCAAATCGCGTGCATGTTGAGGGCGAATTACTGGTTAGTTCGGCCAAGATAACTACGTTTGTTGAGCACCTTTGCATACACCAAGGTGATAACACCAGGCAACCCACACTCAACTCGCACGAAAGTAAATCGCAGATTTGACGCAGGTTGGCAGTAGATAACATGCAGGGCACCGTGCACGTATGTCGCCCGCAACTGACACGAAAGCTTGCATGCGCCACCCTCGCGCCTCGTTCGCGGTGCACACACAGTGCACGCAAGTCGACAGCAATTTGCACGCGTCCCGCACGCAGAACTTGTGAAAATTCTTGTTTGCCTGCAGAAATTGTGCTGAAAAATATCTGCCGCAACTCACCCGCAAGATTTGATGTGACAGGGCCTTTACTCACCCATTCCCGCACACCCACACCAACACGCACAAGTGCAATACAATTATTGCATTAACATAAACTCTTAACAGCCAAAACATGCAATATCTTTGTCATATGAATTAATCAAATTATTTTGACGTACTTAATTGAATATTGATGAAAAATCGCGTGTCACATCATTTTAACATGTAATATAGGCGCTTTCAACACATAAAGTTGGAACTTGAGTTGTTGTTTATAAGTTCAAGATCACCATGAAATAAGCTGAATGAAGAAAATCGAAGATGTCTTCATCCTCCATATTTCCTTCCTAACGAAAATCCCTTTTTCAAATTCTTACTGTTACTGCCCAAAAGGTATGTTCAAATACATTTTATGTAGAGAATCCAGCCTCCACATGCGTATGTAGACTCATTTCATAGCTCACTCAAGGTTTGAGACACGTTGGCTACTTGGTATAGCATGGTTTCACCCGCTCGTCGACGTCTTGACCGGCTGTCCATCCGCTGTTGCGTGGAAACTATTCCTCACTGCGACACAGAACAAATTCAAGAGCACAGTAAATGCATTGGAAAATGCCCTTTAAATGACAACAGCTGAGGTCCTCGAAGCTGATGAAAAATTGCAGATATGTCTTTTGACCAGAGTCCAGGACGAAACTGCTTCTCATTCACAAATTTTCGACAACGACTTCTTGGTTGTCATATAATTGTCATGAAGTGAAGTTTACAATACATTTTGTATGTTCTTGAAAGCATTTTGCGTCACAGTGCAAAAACACCCTATCATCACATCAGACACCCCATCAATGATCATACATATAGCAAAAGCAAAAAGCATAAGAAAGTTAAGAATAAAATGAAATACATATGGGTGAGGATATGGGAGTTTATACAAGTAATAGGGCCCATAGATTTTGGATGTACCACTCACACCATCGTCTTATATTTTAGAATTTTACCAAATTATATAATGCACTCCATCGGAATAATTCATCTAATTGGCTTTCAAAAACTTTCCTGCCAAGGTATATTTCCGGGTATTTGATTATCTCACACCTAATATCTTTGATTATTGTGTTAAACAATACATGTAAAGCACAAGAGGTAATAAAGGTCTCGGAATATGAGAGTTATACAATAATAAAAGAACCATTTCCTTTCACATGATGACCATTGTGCTAATCTGTAATTAAGGGGGGGGGGGGTTAAAGGAAAACTGAATGTTTAGAATCAAATGTGAAGAAGAAGAACACACCTGCGAGTATCATGAGTATTTCATTATTAAATATCCATCGCTGTTAAACGAAATCGTGTTATATTAATTGACTAATAAGTTTTAATGGATCTACTTCCATTGCCAAAAACTGGATGACTGGAGACCTACCCGCCAATAACATTGATGTTAATTAAGCCCCTTTCACAATTGACGTACGACCATGTGCGACCTTTTGGTCGTGCGACAGGCTGCAACAGGCATCAATCGCCAGTCATCTCATAAGATCGCACAGATGCTTTCACAGTTACAACAGCTGTCGTACAACAAAAACAACCAGTAAAACCCGTTGCACGAGTAAGTCGCTTATGATCCTATTGTGCTCGTGCGATCACATGCGAGTGTTGCACGAGGGATTGCGAGGGGAACGGTCGCATACAACGGTAGTGCAATGTTGTAAGCCGTTGCGATCGGTCTTGCAACAGTCTTATGGCCCATCATATTATCGCACCCAGTCGCAAGACAGGTCTCTGTACATGTAGGTCGCTAGCACATGTGCAAGTGTTGTACGACCTCCAGTCGAGTAAATGCGACTACTTAGTTGTGCCACCTCTCTCACCAAGTCGTGCAACGTTGAACAACACTCGCACGATGATCGCCCGACCGATGGTACGACCCCGGATACGAGCTGATGCGAGTGAATCGATCGTATTTGATCGCGTTCGGATTTTGAACATGTTCAAAGTTCAGATGTGACCAGTCACGACCACCTCGAGTTCGTGCGACCGTCTACAACGACTGCGAGTGCTCGCAAGTCACAAAGAGATCGATCGTGCAACAGCAGGAAAAAACTGTTGCAGACGGTCGTAAACTGGTCGGATGTCAATTGTGAAAGGGGCTGTACGGTCGCATACATGCGAATGCAACGGTAGTGGAATGTTGTAAGCCGTAATTTCGATCGGTCTTGCAACAGTCTTATATTATCGCAACCAGTCGCAAGACTGGTCTCTGTATATAGGTCTCTAGCACATGTGCAAGTGTTGTACGACCTCCAGTCGACTAAATGCGAATAAACGTAGTTGTGTCACCTCTCGCACCAAGTCGTACAACGTTGAACAACACTCACACGATGATCGCCCGACCGATGGTACGACCTGATGCGAGTAAACCAATCGTATTTGATCGCGTTTGGATTTTGAACATGTTCAAATGCAGATGCGACCATTCACGACCACCTCCGACCACCTCAAATTCATGCGTTCGTCTACAACCACTGCGAGTGCTCGCAAGATACCAATAGATCGATCGTGCAACAACAAGAAAAAACTGTTACACAACGGTCGTAAACAGGTCGTACGTCAATTGTGAAAGGGGCTTTACATGATGCTGACGATCGCTTACCTGTTATTAGCAGTCGATTTGTGCTGTAACCATGACAGCAAATATTAGAAAGCCAAACCAAATCTTCGTGTTTCGATGAAAAGCTTCTCTCTGTATTTTGGAGGATGACCTTCTTTTTGGGAGGGAAATCGGATTTTGGTTTTGACTTACAATCATTAAACTTGTTAATGGTAACTTCAGTATAATATCCTTCATAATTGTGAGACCTTTTATGGATTCCTTATTTATCTCTTGATTCGTTCAAATCCTAACTAATTGTCATGTCACATTTAAATCATAGAATGACGCCACTCATTTGTGAGTGATCGGGGGGGGGGGGGCATGCCCCCTCTAATTTTGAATATAGTATAAAACAACATGTTGGAGACTGAGGGCCTTTCACACGTGAATCTGGAATCATCGTAATGATGATTGCAATTCGTCTTTAGAATCACACGCTCACTTGAAAACTGATTTGTATTCGGATTCCTGAGCGAAGGCGGTATGTGTCCTTGGTGACTTGTCAATCAAAGCACTGCATCTATACGATGAGTGCATGACTATTGTATTATCTACGGAAGTGCTTGAAAGGACACGTAAGCTCCGCCCCCAAAAGATGTTTTGGAGGTCAAGCCTTTCACACGTAAGATTCGTACCATAATTTGAGTGAAACTTAACTGGAATTCACCTCCAGGGTAGAATTTGAATTCGTGATTGTGATTTGCGTTCGTGATTCTAGTTTGGTTTCACACGTGCTTAAAATTCGTAATTTGCCTTATTTTTCAATGGAATTATTCAAATTACAATTTTTTTTTAACCGTGTGAAAGGGCAGTAAATGATATCACCCTTAACTTCTCATCTTTTCTTGAGGTGCCTTGACCGAGTGGTCTTACGCTGTAAAAACGGTGGTGTTAAAACTGACACCAGTTGGTGTTAATAGAGGACCACACCCTGAGGTGTTGAAATACACCCTAGGGATTGGACATAACACCATAGAGTGTAAATGTAACAACCAAATGTGTTGTAATAACACCTATAGGTGTTAAACTAACACTGTAAATTTAACACCGGTGTAAAACAACCGGTGTGGTCCTCTATGTACACCGGTTAACACCGTAGTTTTTGCTGTGTACCGCCCTTTCACACGGTAAAAATATCGTAATCTGAATGATGACTCCAGTGAAAAATAAGGCTGATGACGATTTTTTTTAAGCCTGTGTGAAACCAAACTAGAATCACGAACGCTAATCACAATCACGAATGCAAATTCTACCCTGGAGGTGAATTCCAGTTAAGTTTCACTCAAATTATGGTACGAATTTTACATGTGAAAGGCTTGACCTCCAAAACATCTTTTGGAGGCGGAGCTTATGTGTCATTTCAAGCACTTCCGTAGATAATACAATTGTCATGCACTCATCGTATAGATGCAGTGCTTTGATTGACAAGTCACCAAGGACACATACCGCCTTCGCTCAGGAATCCGAATTCAAATCACAGTTTTCGAGTGAGCGTGTGAAAGGTCCGATGATTCTAAAGACG
Organism: Lytechinus pictus; assembly: GCF_037042905.1. Classification (NCBI taxonomy): domain Eukaryota; kingdom Metazoa; phylum Echinodermata; class Echinoidea; order Temnopleuroida; family Toxopneustidae; genus Lytechinus; species Lytechinus pictus. The sequence continues at coordinate 10,115,621 of NC_087256.1, read as the reverse complement.
AACTGCTATCATCGAAACAATGATGATTCAAGATTCACGTGTGAAAGGGCCCTAAGATGCCTGACTCGACTTATGAAACTACGGGGTTCGATCCCTGGCCTCTGCACTTTTGACCCTGAGAAAGCCATTTAATGGAAAGTGTTCTTATATAGTCAAATAAATTGAAATTCTTTATCCGTTCCTCGTAAATATAATTATGTACGCTTGTTTGAAAAAAAATATTCTTAGAACATGCTTTCAATCTGTGATTTCGAGATCGTGTAACAAAAGACTTCTATTAATTATTTACGTTCTATGAAAGATTCTTCCTCTTATAAAGCATGTGTTCTGAGCGACTCGTTTGTGAGTCACTTGAGTGAAATAATACCAAACAGAATAAACCTTTAAAAATTTCATCATAGAGTATTAATGTTGATAATGTCGTGTAGTCCTATATCGATTTCTGTTCAAAAGTACCTGTTCCGTTTGACGTTTGTTCATTTTAATTCAAAGCTATGTACAGACAGAGACATTAAAAGGGGGTAGGGAGGTGAAAAGTGCATGGGGAAAATGGAAATGAATAGAGGGAGAGAGAAAGAGAGAGAGAGGGGGGAGTGTGAGCTGGATGAGGGGGATTAAAAACTCGTCCTAACAATTAGTTTTCCCATTTATTGGGATTTGTTTTCTCGAAATGGAGGGACTCACTTTGCGTCATCTGTAGAGATTAGTTTTACATCATCCATTTTGTCGTAAACTTTGAATCATCAATTGTGTGAGAGAGAGAGATTGTGTCTCTTATTCCGGCAAACATAAACATAATGATGAAATACTTTTTCATTGCATTATTACTTCCAGTTGGTTTCAACAGAGCAATCATATGACAATTTAAACCCAGTTTCATCACGTATGACGTCATCAATTCGGTTACTCCTTTGTTCTTTAATGCACGCACTTTCAATGATATTGTCTTTACTCTCTTAGATATTTTTTTTTCCATCTTCGTGGAAAGCAATTTGAGATGAACAGACACCATAGCCGCCTCGGTAAAACCAAACAATAAAGCACTGAATTGATAGCATTTGTTTGTAATGGTCGTATAGTGTGACATGTTCTCATTCAAATGTTGCATTGACAAGAAAGTTAAAGTAGGTTGATGATAGTTGACTGCATCCGACTAGAGTTTCAGGGAAAACAGGAAATGTTCGTGGCAACCTTTCTTATTTAAAGTCTGTGAGGTTCCTCTTTGCTAAACAATGGAAAATTCAAGTTGTATTGCCTTGTTGGTGGTGTTGTATGATTCTGCAATCTTTTTTAAAGATTATAATTTTTTTCCACTAAGTGAAGAATAAAAATTCTATTAGAGGCTCGATTGAGTTTCAAATTGTCGATCTTTCTGACCATCTTTAGGGACTATTATCAATGAAGGGATTCGATTTTTTTACTGATGTTTCCTTTATGATAATCTATTCTGAACACTGACATTTTCATTAAAATCGGATGGAAAAAAGGCAGTTTTCAGTATCGTTCATTTCTATCACATTTAGGCATAAAAGCCAAACAGAGGGCCGACGATATCATACACTCACCATTTCTTCTTTTTGATGTTTGATGTCAAATATTTTTATACCTTCCATCTAAACTTTTTTTACCATGTGATGCATTAAAACTACTGAGCCGGATTGCCCCGTATTGCATATCTCAATAATCGACTATTGGACCCAGTCATCGTTGTAATCACGACATAGCAATATACACCTCCCTTCAAAAAAGTCAATTAAATATCATCATGTCCTAATTTAGCTACAAATAGTGAAATTTATTTCGTTCGTCAGCGAGGGTTCACGTCGGTCGATAAAAAGCGACGGATAAACAGGTTTTTTTTTTTTATTAAAACAGACTCTATTCAGAACAAAATATATGTAAACTGTCCAATTGAATGACCTCTTGTATTAGGAGTTAAGCCAATGATTCAGGGCCACTTTCATCTGCTTTCAAAATGCATATCAGAGGTTGATCACCTAAAGTTAATTAAAGCCTTGTTATCCCCCTCCTGATAAACTGGTTAGCACACACCTTCATAACTAGACTAAATTTTCGGTGTTCATAAATAACTGGGTGTGAAAAAAAGGTAATTACTTCAAATTTTCGCCTCAACTGATGGCATTAATAAACCTATTTGCGATTATGGAAAGCCATTGATGAAAATTGGAATTTACATTTGAAAACGATTTTATCGATTGAATTCATGAAAAATTTGAAAATTTACATTTTACCGGATTCATAACGAGAAAACCTCATTCTACTGTGGAAAAATGATTGGAACTTTTCCCTTTCATTTCTTATTTTCTTTTTCGTTTGTCACTGTAATTTTAGAATTTTTTATAAATGTTTATGAATATCCAGATACATATTTATAACAGTCTTTATAATCTTGGTTATATTATGATATTGATGTCATGACGATGATGAAGAGGAGGGTTGTGATGATGAAAATGATGATGAGGGTGGTGAAAATGATTATGATGACGGTGATAATGGTGATGAGGAGTGATGATGATAACATTAATAACAACAAAGAACAGAAAAAGGTTTTAATAATAATGATAACAATAACACCGCTACTATAATTACTTCTGGTATTATATTACTACTACTACTACTACTACTACTACTACTATTCCTAACTACTATTTTGAATACTGGTAATGATAGTAATGGTAATAATGATAATAATAATAATAATAATAATAATGATGATGATGATGATGATAATAATGATAATGATGATAATAATAATAATTATAATAACAATAATGAAAATAATAATAATTGTAATTATAACTATAATAATACCACACTGCAAAAAATCCGGTGTTGATTAAACACCAGACCGGGATCTATATATTTCCACACCAGAGAAGTATTGAAACAACAACAGTTTGGATCCAAACCGATGCTGTTTTAATACTAATTGGTGTTGTATGAACACCTATCTGGTGTTAGACCAAAAGGAAACTGGTGTTGTTTAACACTTCTCTGGTGTGGACATATATAGATTCCGGGCTGGTGTAACATCAACACCAGAGTTTTTGCAGTGCATTATAAGTTATACTTCTGATGCTCTCATTATAGTCGGGGTATGTCGCATGTATATACAACTATTACTTAGTTATTTATTAAAATATCTTTATACCGGAATAACAAGCTCAGATTGACTGTTTTTCAGCATAGTCCTGTTAACAAAAAACAACAATATATACATATAGAGTAACTATACAAAATAATGAATTCAATACATTAAAAGCAGAAAAACCACTATTACAAAAACTGTTCAATATATCTTGCCATACTTGATTTTAATTCATTGGCAGAACGTATTCGCACTTTACCAAATCTAAATTCATTTGAATCTGAAATTGAAAAAGTCCTGAAATCTTGATTATCCTTTTTTTACCAAACTTTCTTTTTTATTTTTGTTACAATTGTGTTTGTGTTTTTGTTTTTCTGTTTCGATTTTGTTTTTCTGTTTTGATTTTGTTTCTGTTTTGTTTCATCCTCCCTCTTTGGTTTTGTATATATTTTTGCTTTACTTATTTTACTTTGTTATGATTTGTTATTCTTTATATTGTTTGTATATTGCACGACCTCTCTGAAAACCAGCCATTGGCCGATCGAGGGCTTTTTACCGTGTTTAAATAAAATAAATCAAAATCAAATCAAAATATAAGATAGAGTAACTATACAAAATAATGAATTCAATACATTAAAAGCAGAAAACCCCCTATTACAAAAACTGTTCAATACAGTATGATAAATTTGTGAGGAATCGGTTAAATTAGAAAAATTATCATACACAACACAATTACAGTTAGATATAAATCATGAATATAACTATACAATATAAAATATGAATATATTTATGCTGCATAATAAATCAGCAATGTTTGGAAAAGTAATCTTCGGGTAAAAAAAATAGCAATCGAATGTACTTTTCTAACCCAACAACTATATGCCCCTTATGTGTTTTTCTGGTATTCATAAACTGGATTCTGCTGTACGTTCTATTTGTGATAGGTAAACCATATTTTATTTTTATACCAAACCCAAACTAGGTAACTGAAAATTGAGTGGTTCTGTCATTCACATACCTTGAAAATCAATTTTTGTTTTGAATGAATCGAACATCAGCAGATTTTCTCACTCTACCATGTATATGGTAGAGAGATAAGGAGTGGTAGAAAGGAGAGAGATAGGGAGTGGTAGAAAGAGAAAGAAAGAAAAATGAGAGAGAACGAATTGTATACAGTATAAAGTACTGTGTCCCTTAACATTTTTTTCTTTCTATTTTTTTAGTTTTTGATTTATAGTTGTTTTCATAATGATTTTGTATATTTCCTATTGAAAAATGATATGTGAAAATTGATGCGAATGGAAGAAAATATTATTTGAATTGAATTGAATATAGAACAAAATTTTGACGGCATTTTCTTAATGACCTGCCATCTGATAAATGAAGATTGTAATAAGATAACAATACACCAAAACGATTGTTTTCTTTTATATCCTTATTCATTCTATACCCCCTTTTCTTTGTCAATGTAATCCTTCTTCCTTCTTTCCCCTCTTCTTTCTCCCATTATCAATTCCTTTTTATTGGCAGTATTCCTGTCGTTTTCTCATCTTGTCATTTCGCTACTAGTAATCAATTTCATCTTCTTTTGTCTATATTTTCTTCTAGCGTTTCTTCGCCTTCCCGGAAGAAGATCATTTCTGGATCGAAATATATAATACTTATTTTAATAAAACAGTCTTTAGAAAGACTACAACATTATTTATGCTTATTTATACTAAATTTATTCATAAATCTTAAAAAATGCTTCTTCTCTGTCATTTCTTTATCAATTTAAATTCCGTTTCCTCAATTTAGGTCACTAATATAATTTACTACAGTGTCAACTGGGCTGAAATTAAAAATTGTGTTACATTTCTTTGCGAGGTGCCAGATGAGCTCCACATCATTGATGTGCTAGTTGTCCCTGTTTTCTCTTTCTCTTTCTTCGTCTTCTTATTTAATTTCCAGCTATTTTTTAACCTTTTTTTTCTCCCCCCTCCTTCCTCCTCTTCTTATTGATCTTCTTCTTGTTCTTTTTTATTTTCCCTTTACTTCTTCTTCCTCCTCCGCTTCTTATTCTTCCACTTCTTGTTCTTCTTTTCCTGTTTTCTTTTTGCACTTTACTTCTTCCTCTTTTTTCTATTGCAACTACTTCTAATGCATTTTCTCCTTCTTTTTCTTAAAAAAAATGATAATCATGTACGTACCTGATGAATATTATAAACAAACATTACAAAATTAGCCATAAGCAATGAATGTACATGCAAACAGACACATACATAAATTACTTATAATATGAAATTTCTGGTTGACTCAATGATCTTTGAAAAGGCTAGAGTTCGAAGGTATATGCCTATATTGTTTCTAGACTCTCGTGTTTATAGGAAACCCGGTTGTCTTACTTGAGTAATCGAATGGTAAGGGAAAGTGTAATAACTCCCCGATCTCTATCTTTGCCCAATCAATTGACAAGCCAATCACAGTAAATAAGGCAAATTATCCCCCGATTTTCAGCTTACATTTAGTTGATGAAGGGACTGAGAAGCTCGGCGGAAATTAAACAACTTGTGAAAAGACATCAATTCTCTTTGGGAGTTGACATTGCGTTTTAGCTACCCCGCCCGATGGCGTTATTTGTGTATTTCGTTCTTTATTTTGATGACGGTATGACGTCTCAGCGCTCATCTTCAACACGTTACTGGTAATTGATCACAGCGAATAGAGGAATATTGCGAAGCAAGTCACTATAGCTTTTGTAAAAGAAGGGAAATTGACGAAAGAGCGAAGAATTAAGTGGGAGAAGAGAGAGAACGATAGAGGCAACCTTAATAATATCGCAATTGGGCTACAGGTAATCACTGTTGATTGCAAATTAATGTGTCTTGAGCGTTGTCTGCCTCAGTAAATCCTAAATACCACAAAATGTTGCTTTCTCGGAACATTGGTGGAAATGAAACTTTCTGAGAGTGAGAATATGTAAGCAGAGAGATTGGGCTATACATCATCATTTTTTATTCATTAATTCTTATCTGTTTATCCACAAAGGCAGTTATCGTTACAGTGTTTTACCTCCATGATTATTTCACTCGTCATTATTGAATAGGAACCCTTTCGTATCAAGGAATTCCAATCTTTTTGTTAAATGGGTTTTTGCATCATCCTGCAAACTTAGAATGTTCTTTTTTTCCCCTAATTTATCGGGAGGTAGTGGGAGCATTATGCAGCCTTTAACTTTGACACATCACATCGGTATTCCGCAAACGTGTGGAGCGTCATGGTGAAAATCATCTCAAAAATCCCCCCCTCTCCCCCCCCCTCTCTTCTTTGATTTCTGATTGTCTGTTTCTGTCTCCATCTCTGTCTATTGGGTGGACAGGAGCAAGGATATACCACAAGGTTTAATTTTTTACCCCGCCAGAAAGATAAATAAAGGGATGTGCCCACTCACGAAAAGCATTCTCAAGTTAACAAAATTTTGACAAGCAAAATAAAATTTATTTAAAAAAAATGCGTTTCAGAAAACAAAAATGCCGTGAGTAGGTGAGATGGTTAAGGCCTGCTTGGCTTCTTTAGATCTGCACCCTCCATCTGCAGGCACTTTTGAAAATGTAAAAAAAAAATGAATAAGAATGTCAAAATGAAAATGATACGGATCCCCGATTTTATACCAAAAAGTTTTGCCAAGGGAAGAAAAATCCAGAATCCTCGTGGCCCTCTTTTCGTATCAAAAGAACGAAATGGCAAGGATGCTTGTCAACAGTATGTTGCGAGGAAGTCTGTGGATTAGTTGTGACAAAAGTATACCTGCGAGTCTCATTTGTTCATGTCGTTGAACACGCATGGGTAAGTGCGTGATGTCGTTAAAGGGCAATACCTATAAATCATCAGACTTGTTATCCGTCCTCACATACAGCAAGCCTATAGGATACCTTTAACTTCATGGCACAATACACGCACGAACACAGATTTTGGAACCAAAATAATACAATTTCACAAGCTTTTTGCCTAAGGCATTTTACCTCCTTAACATGTATACCTCTAATAAGAAGTTTGGCCATCACCCGAAATTCAGACACATTTAGAAGTTGATACCACTTACGTAAGTGAATAATATTTAGAAGCATGCCCATTATACACGTTTTATATGATATATCCATTTTCTCATTTGTAGCGGTTTTTTTTCGACTTCTCTGTGTTGTACCGTCCTTGTATACATCAACAAAGTTTAGTGGCATACGGATAATCGACTTTTTGACATGACACTCATGTAGATTGTGTTTGTACGGGTTTTTGCATTGTAATTATATGCTCTGTGTTATTCATGTTCAATTTTAACAACTACAATGTTGTCGAAAAATATCATCATTAAACTACGAGATATAACACAACAAGATATATAACAAAACGTACCTTTATATACCATAAATATGTCAATGATCAAAGCACGGGATTTTATACCCCCATCTCACTAGATGGCGATTCCACTGCGATCGTCAAAAATCGACAAAGCGTGGTATAACGTGGCTTGATCGTGCCTTGATCTTTTCAATCTTCTCCGTCGTACCTTGATCTTTTCTGAAGCGGCAAGGATCGCCACCATCTTTATGGTCGCCACAAAATTTTGAACATGTTCAAAACTTACGTAGCGAGATCGCGGAGGTGCTAAAGCGCATCACAATCGAGTCATGAGCGTATTACAAACGACATATTCGTAGCTGTAACGGAGCCCCAACGCATAAAGCGTAGTATAAGCGCATTAAAAGCGGCACCGATCGCCCGTGGTTTTCAGGCCCGTTCCCAAGACAATTCTGCTACGCTGCTTCCGTTTACAAGGCGAATGCCTTGCGCTCGACACGCTTCACACAGCTTCCACCACGACGCTTCCTTCTTTGGGTGGCATGTGGCACACGTTCTCAGCCCGCTACAGGCGTTCGAGTTGCGCTTTTGCTGCGCCGCTGATGACTGGGCAGCGATTGCGCAACAACCGTCCGCGCTGCTATAAAACGCCGTGCCGATGGTGGCGGATTATCATATTTGCAACAGATTACGAGGCGATACCACGGCGTTTTCAAACATACCTCCCAGAAAAAGGACCAGAAAAGGGAAAACTGCCCAAGCTACCCCTCTTAGGCCGGCGGTCGAAGAGGAAGATCAAGGGGTTATGGTGGTGGTAGAGGAGGAGGAGGTAGAGGAGGAAGAGGAGGGGGTACAGGAGGAGGATGGAATTCTTACTGCTTAGCCAGCTGGAAAGAGAAAAAAGACGCTCACATGTCTTGATGACGAAATGAGTTACCTCTGCAGAAATAAATAAATTGATTATGTTTTGAAAAAAAATTGAATTCTAACCACAGTGACAGTAGACAACATCAAATTTTGTTAATGATGCGATCACTAATGTATTGATTGGGAAAGGCAATCTTTAGGGAGATTCTGGCATTGTGCCCCCCTCCCACTCCCTTTTTATGCGTGCTCTCACATCAGTAGACTACTTCTTGTCAGCAAATTTGAAAGGAATTTACCAAATATTTTTGAGTGACAAACTATGTGGAAAAAAATAAACAGAATATCAAAGATTTTTATGCTCTTTTATGAAATTCTGGATGCATCCCTCATATTAACTATTAGGCTCATCGACATCTTTTGAATGAATTTTAGAAATATTGTATATTATGACTTAGGTGACAGCCAGGATCGGACCCTGTATCTTTTTGGCCTCCTCCTTCTCCTGTCCTCGCATTCAACTTTTAACTGATGTTCTTTTAGAATGCCAAGATGTATAAGTCCAACCTAATTCTGGACATCCATGTTGGTCGGAGGTTGGCAATCGACTGAAAAATGTGCCATGTGCCGCGATTAGTATGCCGATTGCTTGAAATCGTTTCAAGAGCCCATCATGAACGTAACATAATCGCTTCATTCGTAGCACCACCGTACCGAGGTCCTAATTAGCGTATGAGCCTCGTTGTACGATCGCTTTGATCGCAGAAGCAGCGCATCACATCTGCCTCGAATCGTCGCAAGAAAGTGGCATCGTCGTACTTTCAGCGTATTACCATCGCCTTCAGCGCAGGTCGGTCGCATAGAAGTTGCAGTGCAATCGTCTCGCAGGCTAAAAATAGAATTCGAGGAAGATTCTGCTACGATTTGCGGGATTTACACAGATCGCCATGGTCGCCACGATCGCCTTCCTAGTGAGATGGGGGCCTAGGGTGAGGTGCATTTGGATTTTATATTGCACGGTATAATTCTAAAAAGATTTTAAATAAATAGATAATTCAATCTAGAAAACACACACATGCGCGCACCTACACAATCACTCACGGAGCGTTCACTCTCAAATGTACACTAATTCCTCTTGATCCACACACCAGCCCTCACACAACCCCTTTACACTCGCACCCCCATAATTATGTCGCTTTCAAAAATACACACACACACACACACACGATCGCGCAAACACACACTCACCTAGACCGACGCCCTTACATTATTTGCAATATTATTTTTATCCGAAGTGATGTACCGGTTAAATGCCGCGCTGGCAACATTTTCATGGAATATGTTGTAATTAAATTTTATTTCACAAAGACTGTAAAATATCGGTTTCCCGCCCATCCGAAGGGAGGGGGTGGTAATTGCATTTGGACAGTGGACAACACAAGCGAGAGAAAAAAACGGGGAAAAGGGGGAGTTTTTGGCGGATATAAAGGCTCAGAGGCCTCAGAACTCGAATCGAGTGTAAAAACACCCTTAATAAAATGGCCCAAAACGCTAGTAGAGTATATGATTTGTATCAATGGGGATGGGACCGACCGTATAGCCCATCCAGGCCCGAGTCCCCCAATATACCAACTGCTTTTGTGCAACACCTGTACAAAGCATGACACTGTTTTATCCTAAGCTAAAAACGGATAAAAAACGTAAAGAACACCATTATCATTTTCCTCAACATATATACGGATATATGAAAATGGCAATATCCTGATATCAAATTGCGACAATAACTTAATGAAATCCCTGTTTCGAATGTGCAAATTTTTGACATCTTCATAGAATCAGCCTTTTGGAGTGTCCTAGTGTCCCTCCCCTTGAATCTTCGTTTAGGGTGCCTTTCCGGAAGACTCTCGCGGATGCTGTCCACCCTTCAATAGCAATGACCCCCCCCCCCCCGGGCACCCCTCATAGACATTTCCACATTTAAAAAAATTGCTGTCAACAAAGGTATCCTGTATCATTGTTCCTACATCACTATAAAACAATGAACATTATTATGTATCGCATGCTATTGTAAAAATTGAAAGTGCAAATGGCGATTACGATTTTTAAGTACAAATGTATGGTTACGACAATATTTTCTGTTCAAATTCATTGTTGTTTATTATGATCACACTTCCATTCATTCCTTGTAGTCTTTCGAAAAACTATGGCTTTTGAGAGTGGCAATCAATTAACATAATTAAATGATAAGTCCACCCCAACCAAAAGTTGATTTGAATAAAAAGAGAAAAATCCAACAAACATAACACTGAA